>NW_017096725.1:123020-138650 GCF_001412225.1 Nicrophorus vespilloides
AAAGAAATATCGTTGTCGTTCCCATAAATTACGCTCACGGGTTTCGTTAATTAACCGGTTCATTCAAAATCTGTATCGACTTTCCAATAGTCTAGTCTACTCTTATACGTTCTCGTTCGGCATAATCTAGTTATTAACTTTTGCATTATCGTCTTTAAATTATTGAAAACACACTCGTGTGGATGCTCACTTTCGTTTCTCTCGACTCCTCGAGTTATTTTTCTTTTACTTTGCTACTGCTGCTGCTGCTGCACAAATATTAACATTATTTATGTTGTATACGCGCGTCCTCCAATCCAATCTCATCTTTTACTTTCAATTCTACATTAATTAAATGCGTTGAGCGGGAATTGATTATGCTTTCGCTTACGATTCAAAACGCATACATTTGCAATTACTCGAACGGATCTTTAAACGTTATTTTCAATAACTTAATTATTGAACACGCATTAAAATATATTTAAATTAGATAATTAGGTTCATGAAAACATTTAACTTCTTTAAAATCAATATTTTAACTATATTCAAATAATTATTGAAAACATTAATGAATAACACAAGATACTTAACTTACTGTTAAAAGAATTAAAATGATTTTTTATATAATTATTGAAAACATGAATGTTATTAAAGATATTTAACTTTGTTTTAAAGAAAATTTAATTATTTTCACACTAATATATTGAATATTATTGAAAAAATAATATAAATGCAATAAATATTGTTTCATTCATAATATTAAATCAAAATGCACAATTTAAAACATTTCTGAAATTAATCAAATATTTAAACCAATATAAGTGGTTTCAATTTGGACCAAAATTCATACTAATTTTTTCTAACATTGACTTTTATTTAAAATTAATGAATTATTTTTTTTTAAAATTGTATCATATTTCTATATAAATTATGTTAACTTGAATTATTTTATATGTAAATTACTGTAAAAAAATGTAAAAAAAAGATATAACAATTTTTTGGATGATATAACAAAATAAAAAGAAATCAAGTGATAAAAAATATTGATTGAATGTTTTGAAGTATATCAAAATAAATCATTGATTTTAATTGGTTACAACAATTGAATTACATTAAAAATCGATTGGTTTGGAGTATAAATCTTAGTAAAATATATAATTATGAATAATTAATATTTCAAATAAATAATACTTTTTTTTTTTTCATTTCATAGGTATTAAATTTTACTAATATTTGTTTATCAATTTATGCAATATTATAAATTATAATTTACATGACTTATTGATCATCAACTCTTTCTCGTATGTTTTAATGCAATATAGAACTTTTGAAGATTCAATATTAAATTTTTAAAAAAAAAGTAATTTGTGGTAATAATTTGTGTGATTTTAATCATTACTATTATTGAAATAATTAGCCTAATTACTTATTTCTATTTAATTAGTTTCAAATCTAAGAAATATTTGTGTAATTTTCAATTTTTTACATTCTTTATACAATTTAACAAATATTTTCTTTCTATAACATCATAAGAAATAATTGAAAACAATTTGTTTACTTGTAAGCACATAATTTAAATTAGTTTTATCTAATAAATATTAATGTAATCTTTATAGTGATTAGATTCAAATATATATGTTTTTTTTATTTAATGATTAGAGAATAACGATTTAAATAAATAGAAAATGTTTAATTCTTTCAAACAATAACAAATAATTGTACAAACGATTTATTATAGTAAATATTGATTTTTTTATATTTTACTTAGTTTACTTATTGCACTTATTTAAAAAAAACAGAAACAAAATATTTGTTTATAATATTTAATAAACTATTGTTTATAATGAATTAAACTAGAAAATAATCAAATTTAAAGTAAACTTGTTTAAATGCTTATTAAGTTTATTATTAAATAATGAATATTAACTTGTTGAATTTAAAAACATTTATTCAATAAATGAAATGAAACAATTTCTCATAATTTTAATTTATATAAAGTATGTTTGTTCAATAAAATATTTAATAAAACTTAAGTTTTTTGTTGTTGGTAGTATAAAAAAAAATGAAATGAAAAATAAACAAAACAGATTTTAGTTGGTATGAAATATTACTTGTTTTTATTATCAAAAATTGAATTGGTAACGTTAATGAAAGTTCGAAAAATTAAATTGTAATAAAATTTGATATTTACGATTTTTCTTTGTTTTTAGTATGAACAATGACTTGGAAACTTTAAAAGAAACACTTTGTTCATAACTTCAATTTGTATAAAGTGTCGTTGTTGAATAAAAATAAAATTGGTTTTCGATAAAACTTACGATTTTGCGATACGAAATATCATTGATACACATCATCGTTGTCGTAGTTGTAGTTTGATAGTGTTAAAAATCAATGTAGTGTAGTGTAGAGGTACGCACCTGCAGTAACATGTTGCATAGACCGAAACTATAAACACACTGTGAAGAGATGCTGCAAGACTGATCTGCTTTAGAAATGCTATTGCCATTTCATACTGGTCCTTCCTTCCTTCCTTTCACCTGAATTATAATATCCCGTGCGAATGTCCGACGAGACGAGAGGAGTCAACCCGTTCATCAATATTCTAATTGGTTGCCGCAGGTGGGACTGACCCAGACCAACCTTCTTTATTATTTTTTTTTGTATTGTTCAAACAACGAAATTTTTGTGTCGCATGTCAACGTTTGGTTTTACTTTCATCCAACCAATCAAAAAAAAATAATAACTAAAACAAAAAACAAAAGAAGAGATAAAAACGGTGTGTAGGCAGTGGGGGAGATTCGATCCAATTGGAATTAATTGTAATCAGGTAATCCTTTCATTTATTATAGATTAATTGATTTGAGTCGTATTAGTAAATTTGTGATTCGTTTTTTTGTCTTTAAAAGTAATCAATTGAATAAGTAGCATTAAAAGAACTTAATTAACGATAATCAAAGATGACAGATTTTAAATGACATTTCAGATGTAATTTTATTTTCATATGTAACTACATTAAAAAAATAATATTATTAAATTATACTCTTTGCTTAATGTGTTTCACTTTTTTTGTTCTCAATACTTTGATTAAAAATACATATAAATATATATAAAAAAATGTGGTTCATTGTAAATATTATAAGAAATCAATTAATCAAATTTTTAATTATTACATTTATATTTTTTTAATAATTAATTGCAGTCTTTCATAACTACAATTAACAATAAGTTTCTTCATTAAAGATTAATTGATTTGAGTCGTAGTAGTAAATCAGTGATTTGTTTTTTTTTTTGTGAAAATGACAGAATTTAACATTTAACATTTGACATGTAATTTTATTTTCATATGTAACTTTTTTTTTTACTTTTCCCAAACTTATTTGGCCTACCTTTCCAGAAAAAATATTACTCAGCGCACCCTGGAAATATTTTTTTTTAATTTTAATAGCAATATTCATGCACTGCAGCGCCCACGTTCACCAATCATTTAAACTTTAAATCAATTGTTTTCACTTGTTTTTTTTTCACTACTATGATACAAATTACATATAAATATATAAAAAAAATGTTGTTCGTTGTAAATATTAGAAGAAATCAATTAATATAATTAAAAACATCTAATTTATATATAATTTAAACATATTTTTTTAAAAAATAAATATTTGTAGTCATTGATAACTACAACTAACAGTAAGTTTCTTCAATAAAGATATTTGTTTATAAAATAGTTCGCACAACAATCTATGTATTATGTATTTATTTCTTTAAATTTTGATTCAATTTTCTAAAATTTTAGAATTTTCAATTTCTGAAGTTTACTAAATTTACAGCATTTTTTTTTGTTGTATCATAAAATTGAAGATCAATTAATTAATTGAGAAGTTCAAAAGTATATAAATCCATAGCACAAACTTTAAGTTTTTTTAAAGAGATTTGTTTGTAAAAATATATAACGAAAAAGTGTTTAATTAATGCTTTTAAATACTTTTAATAATGATTTATTATTGATTTAATTTTTCAAATTTTAGAAGAAAATTTCATTGAAATTATTAATGTCAATTTTTACACTTAGTAAATTTGATTTAATTTTACAATAGTTTTATAATTATTGATTATTTTCATGAATAATTATAATAATTAACTATTTTTTTAAATATTATTACATGATAATAAGTAATGAGTAAAAGATTTGTTTTTACTTTAAATATATTAATTTGATTAGGAAATGTGGGAGAGGTCCAAACATTCTTCAATTATTCAAAACCCACAAGTGAAAAAAAAAATAGAAAGAAGAAAGTCTATTCTCGTAATCTCATAAATTTCAAGGTTTCAATAACACATAATAATACATGCTGATCTCGTTTTATTTAACGATGTTAAAGTTGTACAAAGTTGTATGTTTATTTTTTTATTATAGCGAAATTCGTATAAAAAACAAGAATTTTGTTGTTTTTTTTATGAATATGTATATAAATTGCTGGACTTTCTATTCAATTTTTACGTATGCGACAAATGATTATAAAATATGGGTGGTGCCTGTGTTTCGCAACAACCGGAATTGCTTTATTTGCAAATTTCTTCTTTTTTCTATTAGGTTGGATTATCTCTTTGAATATTTCGGTTGATTTGTTCATTTTGATTAAACATTATTCAAACCGATCGAAATGAATGTAATTTTACTTTTTGAAAATAAAAGAGTTTATAAATTAGATTGTATTTTGCAATACGAAAAGAATGGGATTATATATTTTAATTTACATTAATCAAAAATTATAAAACTTGCATTATAATGATCTAAATTGAAAGAAATGTATATATTTCTAAGAAAATTAAGCTGTTACGTAAATCAAATCGATTGTACATATTATTTCTTTCAACTTTGACATAGAATTGCAGAAAATCTATAAGAGATACAATTATATTTATACACTCAGTTGTTTGTGGTTGTTGAGGAAATTGTTAAAAACTAAAGACATTGCATTTTTTGATCATTTAAAATATCAATTTTTTTCAAATTTTGGAGCGAATTACATGAAATCCTTAAGACATATAATATACACTCATTTTATATTCTGAAAACTTGAGTTTAATAAACATGTTTTCACAATAAGATTATCAATTATATCTTGTGTACTTATTTTGTGCTTTTAATGCTTGAGTTTAATATGTATAATCGAAAATAATTTAGTTATTTGTGGATGTTGAGAAAATTGTTAAAAACTAAAGAAATATTCTTTTTTGATCATTTAAAAAATAATTTTTTCAAATTTTACAGCGAATTACAGAAAATCCATAACAGACACAATTATATCTACTTACTCATTTTGCACTCTGAATACTTGAATTTAATATACATATTTTCACAATAAGATTTACAACTATATTTTATATACTTATTTTGTACTCTTAATACTTGAGTTTAATATGTATAATCGAAAATCATTTAGTTATTTGTGGATGTTGAGAAAATTGTTAAAAACTAAAGAAATTTTCTTTTTTGATCATTTAAAATATAATTTTTTCAAATTTTACATCGAAATACAGAAAATTCATAACAGACACAATTATATCTACATACTCATTTTGTTCTCTGAATAATTGAGTTTAATATGTATTTTGAATCATCTTTTAGTTGTATGTGGTTGTTGAGATAATCTTTAAAAACCGATTAGGTTTTTTGATAAATATTAATAGGATTTATATAATAAATGTTCAATGTCATTCTCAATTTTAAATAAAAATATATAGATTATTTGTAGAAAGTATTTGAGCAGTTGTGTAACAGTTTCAAAATATTAATGAGATTTAGAGAAAATCGATTTCGTATCAAGATAAATAATAATAATAATTAATAACAGCTTGCAAATTATGATAGAGTAGAAACTGAACCAAAAAAAAAATCATCTAATGAAACATCATTGAGTATAATTAGGCCATTGTGTTAATGAGCAACAAGAATAACGCATTGTTTCTTAAATCGAGAAGAGCGAATTTCATTTCATTCACTAAAAAAAAAATAATAAGAAAGAAAGGAGAGTAAATATTTCAATTAATAAGCGACATCAAATAATTCTACATATTTAAAGTATTGAGAAATTTATTTGTAGCAAAATAGAATTTTGAGAAATTAATTTTGTATCAGTAATATATAATATTTTTTCTTTAAATTTCAGAACATATGAAAATGTTGTTATGTTATGTTAAAGTAAATTAAGGTTAAATTTAAAATTGTAGAGAAATGGACTAAACTTGAGGTTATTTCCCACAATTTGTCGCTTCATGCATATCATTAATTAGCATGAATATTGAATGATTTGCAGTTGCGATATAATGACATCAATTGAGACAAAGTTGTAGGATTTCTCCTGGAATATGTATATAAGCACGTCTTGCGCTAATTAGCTCTTCCGGATCCTGCAAGACGAAAATTGAGTTATTACATTAATGACACGTAACAGGAATAACTGTTTATTCACTTAGTTCTTTTCTTTTAATTGTGACTAATTACCTAAGACGTCGTGGAAATTATATAACTCGATCGTTTCATGTAAACGGTTTATTATGTTACTTTAGCCTTTTATTGTTGTCAAAAACATATTTTATTCAACGTTGCAGAAAATTTCATAAATTACATCCAGATGCTCAAATTATTATCTGAATATTCAATGATTTTTGTATCTTTTGTGGTTTTCGGGAAAATTGCTTGAAACTAAAGACATGAAATATTTTTTTTTAATTTGATAGCGATATAAGCAATCAATTTATTTTCTTTGACTTTGATATGCCTTTTCAATCATATCTTTGTTGTTTGTGGTTGTAGAGAAAATCGCTAAAATCTAAAGACACTACTTTTGAATGCACTTAAGGAAATGATGTTTCAAATTTGAGAGCGAATTACAAAAAAAATATGATAGTTAGTTTATTATTTGATTACTTGATTTTGATAAGCATGTTTTATCACCTTTTTGAATTGTTAAATACTAAAGATACTGTAGATTTTCTCTAAATACACGAATGACAAAGAGATGATGAAAATGCATATTGAAATCAAGTATACATATAATAGATAGTTTTATTAATTTTAACAGCGAATTATAGGACATCTATAAGAGAAATTATTATATCCATATAAAAACAATATTCCCTGAATTTTTGATTTTAATATACATTTTGATTCATATTTTTGTCATTCATGGTTGACGAGAAAATAGCTAAAGTAGATTTTTTTGAACTCAGTAATTTAATAGCGAATTACAAGCAATCCATGAAAGTCACAATTATGTCAATATACTCAGTTTATTCTCTGAATACTTGACTTTAATATGCATTTTTCATGCATATTCATCTTATTCTTGTCGTTCTCGGTTTTCGAGCAAATCGCCTAAAAAAGACACTGCTTTTTCGAGCAATTTTTCAAATTTGATAGAAACATCTCTATGTTTGTTCATGGTTTATCGACGTTGCTGAAAACTAAAAACACTGCTCATTCAAAGATTATGTGCATTTGCTTTGCTTATTCTCTGAACACTTGACTTTGATATGCATTTTCAATAATCTCTTTGTTGTTCGTGATTGTCGAGAAAATCGCTAAAAACTAAAGACACTTTTTACGATCAATGTTTTAAAAAATTACAAGAAATCCAATAAAGACACACGTATGTCCATATACTCAATTTATACCCTGAATTCTTGACTTTAATATGCATTTATAATCTTATTCTTGTCGTTCGCGGTTTTCAAATTTGATAAAATCATCTCAATGTTTGTTCATGGTTTATCGACGTTGCTGAAAACTAAAAACACTGCTCATTCAAAGATTATGTGCATTTACTTTGCTTATTCTCTGAACACTTGACATTGATATGCATTTTAAAACATCTCTTTGTTGTTCGTGGTTGTCGAGAAAATCGCTAAAAACTAAAGACACTTCTTTACAATCAATCTTTTAAAAAATTACAAGAAATTCAATAAAGACACAATTATTCTCTGAATACTTGGCTTTAATATGTAGCATTTGTAGAGAAATTTGCTAAAGGTTCAAGACACTTCTTTTTTCAGCGCTGAAAGAAACATAATTTAAAATGATTGCGAATTACAAGAGTTACAATTACATATAATCAATTAAATTCTATGAATACTTGACTTTTATTTGTAATTTTAATCATACTTTTGTTATTTGTTGTTCATTAAGAACTGAAGACAATGCATTTTTTAAAATCTACATTCAATTTCAGCAAATACATATATTCATTTTATTCGTTGAATTAATTGTAACAAATAGCCAAGACGCTTTGGAAATAATATAACTAGATCAATTCACGTAAACGGTTCGGAAAAGATGGAGAAATGATGCATGCAAATTGGAATGGCCTGTGGATGGAAGTTTGCAGAATTATTTTTTGTTGTTGTTGTTGCAAGAATCACTTAGATGTATGTATTAGGAGCATGCGAAACTTTCCATCGGGAATTGAAGTGAAGAATTTTCGCAAAGAGCCGAAGAAATTTGTATGGAACCTCCGAACGGACCGACGGTTCAGACGAGACGAAACGAAACAAGAGGTAAAAGTATTTTCGAGGTGTGATTCGTGAAATTTAATATATGTGTGTAATACGTCTACGAGGATATGGGAAGGTCCGGTAAGATTATAAAAGTGAAAATGATGTAAAAAGTTGATCCAGTTAAGAAGTTTTCACTGATCGCCGATAGAAGTATGCCAACCTTTCTACATATACTCTTATACTCAGATACAAAACGAGCTCTACTATTACTACTACTGCTACTACTATATACACACACCGTTACAACAGTAATATTATGTTTAGTCGATATTAATAATTATCGCGAAAACGTATTCTCTTTAATAAAGCAATAAGAAATAACAACATTGAAACTAAAAATAGAACGATCATTTTAATAATTGCAAATAGTTGTAAATACTAGAAGAAAATCAAATCAATATAGAAATTGCCGAAGGCGATGCGCATTTTTCACCGCGACTACAATTAATTATAAATAATCGAAACATAATTTTGTTTTACTTTCTCACTCTATATATAGGGATACGTAGAAAGTATCATCTGTTATAAAACACACTTAATTGATTCCACTTGCATTTGATGGATTTTTGTGTCTATTTGTGCGAAAAGCAGCTGATTCACAAATTAGAGTAACTGAATGCAAAAAAATATTTTTGGTTTTCACTTTCTTCATTGTTTTCACCTCCGCATTAATTAATCTGGGCGGATCGGATTCCACCTGTGGGCGCACTTTCGGAAATTCTCTGATGCAAAGTTTCGATCCAGTTCGACGTAATCTTCAGTTTCTTCTGTTTTCATTTTGGAAATTATTGCCGATTATATAATTATATAATAAACAGTAAATGCCGTAATTTGTGTACTTACTACTAATTTACTTACTTACTAACTATGTAAATACATGAATTAACAAGATAAAATTTGACATTATGATTGACATCTCAATAAAGTATTAAAATTATTATCAGGTAATCTTTGCTATTGAGTTTTGTAACATATCTGTCAAAAACAGATATGTCACACA
Source organism: Nicrophorus vespilloides (assembly GCF_001412225.1). Taxonomy (NCBI): domain Eukaryota; kingdom Metazoa; phylum Arthropoda; class Insecta; order Coleoptera; family Silphidae; genus Nicrophorus; species Nicrophorus vespilloides. The sequence goes on from NW_017096725.1 coordinate 132,556, forward strand.
TCTGTCATACATCATAAAATAAAATTATATTCAACTTGTCATTATTATTGTTATACTCACGTTAAGCTTTGACAGATGAGTGACGTATATTAATACGTCACTCATCTGTCAAACAATGTCAAATAAAAAATCAGATATATAAGGAGTTAATTATTATTATTATTATGGAATTTGAATGTGTTAATTTTACATTAAAATTTCTCTAATACTGATAGAAAGAAATTGAGTACTTATTTAAGTAAACTTGAAAGTCCGGATGTTGCGCAATTGTTTTCACAGGTATTTCCTTGATTGCTAATCCCTGCGTTTCCTCGTTACCTAATTCAACGATACATACCGGTCTTGTTTCTCTCGAGATCGTTGCTATTGCATCAAGCAATTGTTTGTTTGATTTCATCTAAACTAATTGGAGTGAGGAGCATTTGCATTTTTGTAATGTAATTTAATTATATAGATCGCATGTTGAAATATAATTTTAAAATTTTTGTGGTTATACAAATGATTCACATTACAAAATATGTGTATATGTTTTTCTGTAAGTCAATTGATTGAAGCATTTCAATTAGAATTTTAATTATATTTGAAATTTCGACGCGATCTGTAAGAGTTTTTATTTAAAGGATGTTTGGTTGCATATAGACAGTCTTTGATTTTAACTGTTGCTAAGGTAACGTTTAAGTTTTGAACATTACTTAAAATAAGAAACAAAGTATTTGAGAAAAAATATATTTGTATAAAAATAAGGAGTGTTTGTACATGTCTGCAATAGATCAGCTATATACTAAGTGCTAAAACGTTACTAATATAAAAGTAGAATTCTTTGTTAACTATAAAAAAAATATATAATAAAACTGTGTTCGCATCATGAATCTCACTAATAGTATAAATGAGCGTGAAACGATTCGTTTGTACACAAAACAAACGTCTAATTGATCTATTAAATGAGCAATTTCGATCATGGATGTATGTACATAGGTGTTTGGTTACGTTGCTTGGATTTATTATGATTATTGATGAACCGTTAAACCTAATTTATACTATTATGAAGGCTACATGCTTTGGATTAAACACAGCGATTGCAATTAAACTAGTTTCGTAAAAATGGCCATTGAAATATAAGATATACTTGGAATCTATGGGGCTCCGTACGCGTTGCTAGGTTTAGCTTTGTTTCCGAAACCGGAATCTGCGTAACTATCGTAACTGTTGCTATTGGAATAATCTTTGATCGATACCGAACTGGTAGCTCCAAAGTTAGAGTTGGCTCCGGCGTAATGGTTGTTAATAGCAACGGGGTTTACGGGAGGACCGTACTGGTTGTTTACACCGAAATTGTTGTTGTTGTTGTTATTATGGTTGTTTGTTCCGAAATTGTTATTATGGTTGTTGTTATGGTTATTGTTGCTGTTTCCGTATGTGTTGTAGACGCTGTTTTTGTTTCCGTTTCCGAAGCCGTTGTTGTATTGGTCTGGGTATTGGGCTTCACCCTCATAACGCACATCGGCGTGGAATCCGGTCTTCCAATCAGCGTAATAGGTGACTATTTGGGTTCTACCATCTGGTAAAGCTACCCTATAGGATCCTGTAACCTGGTTGCCATCGCTGTGCTCTTGACGGTTGTAATTGGTTCCGGTGTAATCGTCTTTGACCTGGTACCCGAATTCGTAGGCTTTGGGCTACAATTTAATGATCAGTGCTGATGCCTTCAGGTTTATTTAGATTATTTTCTCTTACCTCTCCGTACTCGTGATGATCGTGGATGGCGTTGTAATTGGGATTTCCGTAGCTGTTTATTGGCGCGTTTCCGTTTATGCCCTGTCCGTTGTTATGGTGATAACCTCCGTTATTGTTGTTGTTGTTGTTGTTATGGTTATTGTTGTTTCCAAAGGGAACTCCATATTGAGGAGACGGAGGTTCGCACATAACGACGGCCACTGACACAAGAACCATGCAAGACAGCTGAAAAAATAAAATACAATTCAAGTCAATCTACAAATTATCTATTAACATTAGTTCAAATGTAAATGTTTATAAATAATGTATTAAAAAGTAGGTTTTGTAAATATTTCTGACATATTATTAAAATGTACAGTTGTTATTATTTATTTTCATACAGTTTGTCAATAGTTAAGTTTGATTAACGATGGAAAATCGAGTAGAGATTAAAATATTTCTAAACTTTAACGTGATTACTTTGTCTCTTCGTGTGTAATTGGATTTCTGAATGTAAACACGTTTGTTGAATTATACAACGTGCTCCACCGTTATTCAGGTAAGTTACAAACAGTTACATAATATGAAAGTATTAGTAAAGTCTTCAGTATTTTTCACCTATTAAAGTATTAACAACAATTTGCTTAACTGTGTAAGTTTTCAACCGAAAAATATTAAATTGGAGCAAGAAACAAATTATACCGAAAAGAACATTATTTTACATTAAGATTTCTCTGTATGTTTTCATCAATTCAAGTATAATTCACAACACAAATTGTTTAAGTTTTTTAAGTTCTCAACGATAAATCAAATCTTATTTTTCTTCAGGAAGAATGAGATTATGTTAATAATGAATGCAAGGGAAAACATAATCAAAATTAATGGAATACGATTGCATAAATCGGTATAATTGACTTAATTTTACATCAACATCTCTTATTTTTGTTCACCCATCTTAAGATTATCCACAACACGCATTTCTTAACGTTTTCTTGAGAAATAATGAGATTTTGTTAATGCTGAAGCCCAGAGAAAACATAATCTAAATTAATGGAATAAAGTTGCATAAATCGATATAATTTTGTTCACCCATCTCAACATTATCCACAACACGCATTGCTTAATTTTTTCAAGTTATCAACGATAAATCAAATCTTATTTTTCTTCAGGAAGTATGAGATTATGTTAATAATGAATGCAAGGGAAAACATAATCAAAATTAATGGAATACGATTGCATAAATCGGTATAATTGACTTCATTTTACATCAACATCTCTTATTTTTGTTCACCCATCTTAAGATTATCCACAACACGTATTTCTTAACATTTTCTTGAGAAATAATGAGATTTTGTTAATGCTGAAGCCCAGAGAAAACATAATCCAAATTAATGGAATAAAGTTGCATAAATCGATATAATTTTGTTCACCCATCTCAACATTATTCACAACACGCATTGCTTATTTTTTTCAAGTTATCAACGATAAATCAAATCTTATTTTTTCTTGAGGAAGAATGAAATTATGTTAATGATGAAGACAAGAGTAAACATAATTTAAATGAATCGAAATCATTTTAATTTTGTTCACCCATCTTAAAATTATCCACAATCCGTGTTGGTTAACTTTTTTAAGTTGCCAACGACAATGCAAATCTTTTTTTCTTGAGAAAGAATGAGATTATGTTAACGTTGAAGGGAAGGGAAAACAGCATGTAAATATTAGTACAATGGATTGCTTAAATCGATGTAATTTACTTTTAGCTAGAAGAAAGAATTACGACAGTCTAATTGATGGGCTAATTTCGCAACTGGAGCAAATACAATGACTCAATTTTAGAATGTTAAGTCATTGTGCGATGGTAATTACAGATTTGCTGGATATTTACAATTGAATCTTTGCTAATCCACAGTGTAACAAATGTAACTTCAAGTTTAATTAAACTTTGATCTACAAGACACTTGTTCAATTTAAATATATAGTAAAGCAAATTTTAGTTTACTTTATAATAAAATTAGTAAGAAAAAACATGTAATTTTAATTAAGTTTCAAGACGAACTTAATTATAAATTTTTTTACTTGTTAATTTTGTTTAATTTATATGAATAAGTGTAAAAAACATACCTTGAGTGAAATCATGTTGGTTTTTGGGAGCCCACAGCTGCTAATGTTCAATAGATTAGATGAAGACGAGTACTGATGAGATGTGAAAAAATATTTGGTTTATATACGAGACGCGCACATTTGGCAATCCATTGTCTTTTATCTAAATAGAGTACTTACTTTTACCGGGAGATTTCCTCCCACGCTTGCTACGCGCGCATTACAAAAAAAAATAGAATCTTCTCTTTCTCTCTCCCATCTCGTTCGGTTCTTTTTGTTTTGTTCTGCTGTTTATTTATTATTTCATTTTACGTAATTCGATGAATATTCTTCGAGACCCGTTGTTTCTCCCATTCCTGTGTACTCTCTATATATATGTATATATTCTTTTGTTTTGTTCTTGTTTGTTGCTGTCGTTGTTCGTTAATTATAAATTGGCCATTCTTCTTTCGGGAATTCGGAAGATCGAAGCGCGCGAAAGAAGCGAACCGAATCGCAATTAAATATTGTGCAGAGAACAAAAAAAAAAGAAGAGTAAATCTAGGCCTAATTAATACGATTACCCACGGTCGATGTGGCAAGAGTCCGTGTCTTGCGATTTGCGTAGTTTTGTATGAAAATTATACGCTACATTTGACTTATTTACGTTGTGGAAACTAGTTATTTTATATAATTTCTTAACATAACATTTAAATGTTGTATGCATCAACGACGTAATGTGCAACATTGGTAAGAGCAACTCCACATTAATTAAGGTATTAAACAAATAAAAATAGTGTAATTGTAACGCAAATGCGTGTAATTTATTTCGCATTGTAAATGAGAATTATGTAACAATCGTAATTTCTATATTAACTATAATATTTTAACTCTTTGAGCGGCCAGAAATTCCTAAATTTCTAGACCCAACACATTTTTAGACAACTTCGTTAACTGAATCAATATTGGATGGTATGGACCAGTGGTTCTCAAACTTTTTGATCCGCAAAATCCTTTGCACTTAAAAAATTGTACACATACTCAGAAAATCGTAGAAACACATCAATTTTTTTGCGACTCACCAAGTGACCCACACCTTGAGAATCACTGGTATGGACTATCAAAATTGATTTCTTGAGATACCAACCAAATTAAATGGTAATTTCTCTTTCCTGTATATTTTCTAGAAAACTATAATAATGCCCTACTAGGCAGGTTCAAAAGGTGGTACATTGCGTGTACCAACGCCCATCAAAGAGTCAAGCATACTATTCTTTAGTAAATTTAATTTTAGTTGTTTCAGCATAATTCGCTTAAATCTCTATTTATCTCTCTATTTTGAAGGAATTACAGCCAAACTGGATAAAACCACAGAAATAATTCAATACTCGCTATATTCCTCAAATATCCAACTTTTACACCAGAAGTTCCCAAACTTTTTTTATGTCGTAGAACCCTTGCCATGTTTTTCTGTTTTGGGTAGACTTCTTACCTGAAATTGATTTTTTTGTAAGTTTCTAACTGTAGTGAAGTTTAGTTTTAAAAACTTAAAGTAAAAACACATGTTAAGTTTTATACATTTATTAATTGAATTTAAATTAAAACCACTCAAAATAAAATTTGGTATCTGTTATATAAAATATACGTAACATAAAATAAACTAAGCAATAAGTAAATGTTTTTAGTGAGAAGGATGAACCTGATGCTTTAATAATAAATTGTCAACATTTGGCGTCAATTATGTCAGGTTTAATCTAAAATCTTCTGGGCTAATGATGTCCAGTCTGTTTCATTTTTTCGTTAAGAGATTGGTAACAGCGCTGACTAGGTATGACGATGGAAAGGAAATCAAAAATTTCCTCGCTATATTCCATAATTCGCTACATTCCAGGTTCAAAATATATTCCGACCACAAAGAGAATGCATACATCCTACAACTTACACAATTTTATAAACATATATAATAATTTATTTACATCATAGGTTACATTTATACATAATGTATATGTCTTTATATTATAAGATAGTATAATATAAGTAAATAGGTACTATCAGTGTATGTTGAGATAAATTATCGTGGACCCCCATTTTCATTTCATGGACCCCAATTTATGTTTTCGCTGACGTAGACCCCTTTGCTGGCTGTCATAGACCCCTGGGGGTCGATATAGACCACTTTGGGAACCACTGTTTTATATGCATCTTTTAAATCAATTTATTTTTATTATAGTCTCTGAGAAAATTATTAAAATGGGAAATTGTCAACATTTGGCCAATAGCCAATAGCCAATAGCCAATAG
>NW_017096726.1:0-3492 GCF_001412225.1 Nicrophorus vespilloides
TTTGATATAATCTGGATTTTGATACAGTTGAAATTTTGATATAGTCGGGATTTTGATACAGTCGTGATATTGATACAGATGGGATTTTGATACAGTCGGGATTTGGTATAGTCGGGATTTTGATAAAGTCGGGATATTGATACAGTAGGGATATTGATAAAGTCGGGATTTTGATATAGTCTGGATTTTGATACAGTCGGGATATTGATACAGTCGGGATATTGACAAAGTCGGGATTTTGATACAGTCAGGATTTTGATATAGTCTGGATTTTGATACAGTTGGGATTTTGGTATAGTCGGGAGTTTGATACAGTCGGGATATTGATAAAGTCGGGATTTTGATATAGTCTGGATTTTGATACAGTTGGGATTTTGGTATAGTCGGAATTTTGATACAGTAGGGATTTTGATATAGTCTGGATTTTGATATAGTTGGGATTTTGATATAGTTGGGATATTGATACAGTAGGGATTTTGATATAGTCGAGATTTTGATACAGTCGGGATTTTGATATAGTCGATATTTTGATATAGTCGATATTTTGATGCAGTCGGGATTTCGATTGCCGCCGGTATTAACCGGCTACAAAACGCAGTTTAAAATCAGCAGTTATGAACAATTGTGACATCTTTACCATGACGTTCAATCATTGAAATTTTCAGTTTATCACTCAGAACCGACTTTATTTCGGTACGAAAATGTATATATAGATTCAAATAACTCAATGAGATTTTGTAAACATGCACCACTAGACGCTGTGTAAAAGTAACTGATTTTTCTTATAAAATGAGGCAGGAAAACATGCATACCAAAGTATGGGTGTAAGGTTTCACTGGTTTATTTAGCCATTTCTTAAATCATATCTCAATCAGGTTAAGTTCTTTTTGAAGGTGTTGAGAAGGTTTTTTTCTGATGTCATGATTATGGTGTCGTCTGGAAATATATCTATGATTGTATTGTCTGTTGTTGAAATATCTGTATATAATGATTTGTGGATTTGATGGGAATCGTATTTCAAAAAGTTATATAATTCAATATAAAAATGTATGTCATCTAGATAAGAAAATAAATCCTATTCATACAAAAAAAAAGTATAGCTAATTGAGTAAGAATCTGAAGAATTTAGACATATTATTTATGAAATATGGAAAGTGTAGAAAAACATTGTTTGAAAATGATTTGTTTCCAAAATATTTATATTAATTTTAAAGTATTGGAACAATATTCACTTATATAATTTCATTCATAGTTTACCATGATTGTATTTCCTTGATATAACGATTTAAGTAATTATAATAATCTTTTGTTATTATATAATTAAACACAACATAAAATAAGATATTTAACTTCGATTTTGTTTAGAAATTTTGTAGAATTGACCTTGTCATGTTGACGATATAAATGTTGCATGGTATGATGTAAAAAAAAAGATTTCTCATTGCCTATTAACTACTTGATAATTTTATTGAAATAACTATATCAAATACAAATGTTTTAATTTTTAAATGAAAATATGAAAGAATATTTTGTTGTTTATCGCAAGATGAGAAAAGATTAGAACAAAAAAGCAATTTCGTATTGACCTATGATGAAAATGGCGAATAACAACTCAGTAGTAAGTTTATGTTTTAACGATGTGGTTCTTATTTACGGTCCTCGTACAATTAATTGTGTTCATCAACGCAATCAATGTAAATCAACAGTGTACAGTGTCTTTAAAATATGATCTGAAGGAAAAATCACCTTTAATTCTTCACCCAACAGATACAAGTTGGGAAAGAGCATTTATCATGCCTAACAAAGAAGGAATTATATCGTTGCGGAATTTCGAGTACGTCCTGATGGCATGTCCTGGCAGTAATTTGGTTATAAAAAATCAAAATTTACAGCCATCACAGGCAATAGCTAGATGTATTTCGGGAAAATACGCTATTCTGTCAGCAAGTGTTGATATAGGTGACATCAAATGTAGACAAACACCTAAGGCCACGGTCAGAAATGAAAGAATTTCCTGTATTAACAGAGGCAGACTGCTCTTTATAGGTTTCTCTCTGACTGATCGTTTCATTACATTTATAAAGTTATGTTTCGATGACTTCTACTTGACTACTAAGTACACAGAACATATTGTATCTAAAGCCATATGTGCACATCAGGCTAACATTCAAAGATCCGAGTTTACTGAAGACAATTTATTTAATTTGCAAGAAGGTGTTCGGGAAATATACAAGAAATCAATGCAAATGACGAAAATTAATAAAGTTTTAGGATTAAACTACGTAGAGAATTCTGGTAATAAGTACTTGAGTAGGGGTCATTTAGCTGCAAAAGTGGATTTCCTTTATGCTGCGCAGCAACACGGTACCTTCAAATATGCGAATGCCTTGCCGCAATGGCAAACGTTGAATTTGAACCAATGGTACACTCTTGAGAAAAATATTAGGGACTACAGTTGTAACAACAACTTGGACTTAATTGTTTACACTGGCGGTTTTAAAGTGATGACGTTAGTGGATGTGAGAAATTATGGTTATTATATCTACATGTATAATCAAAAGATTCCTGTGCCAAAATACTTTTGGAAAGTAATCCGTAATCCAGCCACAGGAGATGGCATTGCCTTCATTGCTTTGAACAATCCATATAGCACTGATACCCCAGAGATAACATGTAGAAACGTCTGCAGTCAAATCACTTGGCTTACATGGAATAGAAGCGATCCATCCGTGACTTGCTGCTATTTAAATGAAGCGAGGCTTATTATTAATAATATTCCTTAATTGTATATCACATATCGCTTGTAAGCATTTAAAAGATGATTAAATTATTAAAGATGTTATCAATTATTTTGTAAAATAGTTTTTAGTAGCTAGCTCTTTGTTACTATATTTATATAAGAAAATATACTTAATATTCTTACAATATTATATAAGTTATATAATTATTAAACATACGACTATAAAAAAAATTGTAAAAATTCGTTTTGCCATTTTCTTCGGATTTCGACGTCAAATCAAGCACCATCCATTGTAGTTTCAAATATTCCAAACTGGACATTTTTCTGTGAAGGACGAAATTCGTGAAGATCGCCGGAAATCTTCAACCGACGATATAAAAAAGCGTGTCCAATATTTATTGCAAAAATTTGAAAATGGAAAGTTTAGCACTTTTAAGAAAATCGTAACAGATGATGAATTTTGGTTCTAAAAGTACGACCTGAAAACCAAACAGCAATCCATGGCATGTTGCGTAGAAGGTGCAAATTCTCCAGTTACAGCAAGACAACAAAAATCAGCAACAAAAGTGATGATGTCGATTTACTTCCACGAAAGTGGTAGCTTATATCCCACTGGAAACTGATCAGACGGTAACTGCTTAATGGTACACTGAAACTTGCTTATCACAAGTTTTCAAAAATTAGTTGGGAAACCAGAAAAAAAGGGTAACTTCGTAGTGTTGTGGCCAACCACTTTATTATTAATTATTGAT
>NW_017096726.1:3516-8548 GCF_001412225.1 Nicrophorus vespilloides
TGGAGAAACGCTCTGTTTCTCATATTTTGTTAGTTTTACGACCCATTTGTGTCACCCTCTTGAAAGGGGCACTATGTGAAAATCGGGCAGCTAACTATAAAAACTATGACGCCCAAAATTAACCTCCTCATACAATTGTAAGATTTATCAGCCTTTAGACCTTATAGACAGCGGGAGAATATTATTCTGTATTCAAGATGTCTTCTTACATATAAGACGACACTTATGTTATTTTAAGTTAGTTCTAGTTTGACTCTACTCTTGACCAGCAACCTATGCTTGAAGCAACTGGAAGCTAGAATAAGAATCACCAGCATCTAAGTGTTAAATAAATACATTAATACACTGACTTTAATCTAGTTTCTTCCATAAAACCCACTGGGACTCCACATCGACAATACAACAAATTATTCCACAGTGTCCAGAGATATTCCATCCCGGCACACGACAGTAGCTATTTTCTAAAACAACTTTCTTGCGTTATCTGGCTTCTATTAAATTCGCCCAGTAGCTTATTCTCCGGACCTAGCGCCGTGTGATTTCTGGCTGTTTCCGAAAATTAAAAAAGGATGTGGGAAAGAGTCTTCAGTTTTAATGATAAGATCATTAATGCAGTTAAAGTCGAACTTGAAAAGCTCCAAAAAGCCGATTTTGAGGAATGTTTGTTGAATGATGAAAATTACAAATATTCAAATAAAATAATTTAATTTTTTTTTTGCCAACTTAGCGAAGTTGTTCTAAACTATATGATTTTAACAATATTTTATAGCTAGCAGGAGATGCTGTACACTGAGTACATATAGCAATTCAACATAATTTTCCCTATTTTCTAATTTGCTCAAAATTTTATCGCAAAGGTAGTTCAAGTTTTGTTAAACAAACAGATAGCGTTTATTAATTGCGATCAAATGTATCGATTTGCATTAACTTCCTTGTTATGCATTACTATATTTTCTTTTTTTGAATTGTACAGAGAGCATATTTAAGATTGAGAGCATTCGTGTCTCTTGCATGCTTTACTGATATTGTTTAGATCAGAATATCCGAATTTATTCCAGACATTTTGTTCTCGAAAAAACAAAATTCATGGTCGCAGTGTCATGTCCCAGGGATGGAATTATGGACACAGCGGAATATTGTCTGGCGTTGTCGTTGTGGAGTCTCAGTTGTAGGAATTAAATAATTCAATTAGTTTTACATAACTTTATTCGTTACTTGGCCTTCTGCTGAGACTATCTTAGTCATTACATGTTTTACTGAGACTATCAGTCTTTGAAGGTTCTACTGAGACTAATTCTAAATACTTATTCTACTTACAAAGTCTATTCTTATTAACACGGAGTGGGAGTTGTGATCGGGAGTAGGGTTTGTTTATATTGATGATTAAGCGTTCCCATGGGATTCGGCCTTTGTGGTTTTGTTTATTATAAGACCGGGCCAAAATCCTATGCATTTGTTTATATGAGAAAGATGATCGATTACGATTGTACGTGTAACGATCATTATAATAATGACTTGAATTCGGAGTAAAGGTATGGGAGTATCGATGGGAATGTTCCCTTTGTTTATAGTTCGTTAATAAACTATATTAACAATAACAATTATAATAATAATGGTTGGACACAACAACAGAATAATTTTAAGTGCTCATTTAAGTTGTGGATGTGTAAGTATTCGAATACTTAAATATTGGTGCGGGCTTCGGTCTCTTGACAATAATCTCTTTTTCAATTAACGAGACAGAAGCAAATCTTTTAAGCAGATCTTTTATTAAACTAAAATTGCTATTAGTCTCAGCATGAGACATAATCTTAAATTAAATATTAAGTGTACTTTTTAAAAATTGAATTTTTAAAAATAATATTAGCAACGCTCTCGTATGTGACTATAATAAGTTTAATCCAAATCGGTCGACTCGTTTCTACATGATATTTGTTTATCTAAGAAGCAGAGAGTCGAACCGGAACCGTAACTGGAATGTAAAATTGCTCAATTGAAAAACCGAAAACGAAACCGGAACGAAATTTTAATTACGGTTAATTTCGGTTCACTTATTTTTTTTTATTCAATTAATTCAAAATCGCTTTCTATCATGCTTGTAACAAGATGATACTGGTATATCATTATGTGCAGGTTTTTACAAGTTCAAAATGTATTGCGACCACAAAGCTAAATTTTATAAACATATATAATATTTTTTTTACTTCATAGGTACTTTAATAAATAATGTATATGTCTTTATATTATAAGATAGTATAATGTAAGTAAATAAGTACTATCAGTGTATGTTGAGATCCACTATCGTGGACCCCCATTTTCATAGACACCATGGGGGTTGATATAGACCACTTTGGGAATCACTGATATAAACGAACAATGTATAAGAGCTATTCACAATGTCTCTTTGAATACTCCGAATTATTTTTTCACATAAATATAATAAACAAAACCATCGAGGCCGAATTCTGTGGGAATAAAGTATCAATAGAAATAAAGCATTAGTCCCGTTTTCATCACGCCGAATATGAAAAACTTTGAAAACAAAAATCTTTCAAACAACCACCACAACAATCACATGTCTTGCGCAACTAACGTTAGAACAAACTGAAATGAAAGTGATTAAAAAGAATATTACTATAAATATAACGGAAGAAATATTAGAAAGTGCATGTGTTGAACTACTTTATTTCTTTTGTATTTTTAATTTTATAATTGAAAACAATAGTAATATTTGGTAAATAAAATTATACTAAAATTTGAGATTTGACTCGATTTTAATTTCAACCGGAACTGAACCGAATTTTTTAGATGAACCGAAACCGAATCTGGAACGATAAACATTTACTTGGAACGTAACCGTTAACCAGAAAGAAACTAATTTCGGTTTGACTCTCTGGTAATAAGTAGTATGTCCTATATTTCTAATAGCACTTAAGTGGAACTGGCACAATCCAAGTAGAGTGGAGATGTGTAAGAAGAAGTAGTATCCACTTGTTGACTTTTTGGTGATGTCTTACAAATAGCTATTATCAATCACACCGTGTATCTGTCATCATTGTACATAATATATCGTCTTCTTAAGAACAATTAAAATACGATTTTTTTTTAAAGCGGAATTACTGCTTTAATGTGTTATTATATATAAAATACATGATTACATAATATTTTTAATATCTCATATCATGTTTTCTACAAGTGTTATTGCAAATCTGGGGAAATCCTACAATTAAAGCATTTTTGTCATTGATAATCTTCAGAACAGCACCGTATTGAGAGATACGCTGAAAATAAATCAGTGTAATCATATTTTAAGAAAAGTAATAAAAATTGAAAACGATGTGATATTTAGTGTCAATATTGATTCTAATAATACGAGTATGCATGAAATAATATATATAAGGATTGGCAATAATATTAGCGTATACAAAAACATTACAGTAAAAAAGAATTAAAGAAAGAAAAATTTATAATAACTTGTGGAATATTCCGAAGAACGGTTACACATTAAATCGCATAGTTTATTGTATCATCACTCAACAGCCGTCTTTAGCCCCTAAATATTTGGGCAGGATCATAAAACTTTTCTCCCAGGCAGCCCCTCTTTGAAATGAACACATTTTTGTATTATATAATTTAGTCTTAGTCAAGGGATCGAACTGAGAGGAAGTCTTAGTAAGAGGGTCCAACGAAGAACTTAGTCTTACTTGCGAGAGTCCAAGGAAGAGCACTTCATAAATACTTACTTAAGAGGAGAATGTAACTCTTAGTAATAATCCCTGAGATCAACTATTGTATAGTTGACTTCTCAATAAAAACTCCGATGTATACANNNNTTTCATCTTATTTTTTTCATTTCTAAAACGTACGTATTTATAATCTGCTGAAAATAATTTATAGTCGAAATAACTACTTCACAAATTTTCAACACTTTCATCCAAAGTAGAATAATAAACCAAGAAAAAATAAAGCTAAACGTAGCTAGAAATATCGGGTATATCCGCAAGCATGGTCTAAGATTGTATGCTTGCTTATAATGCACCCAGTGTGTAAGTACTATATTATACTTCGGACATTATTTTTATGGAAAAAAAATATGGTATCGGTTAGCAGGATTAAAAATTTACAAAATTACATGATACATGATTTATATAATATATTAATTAATATTTCACTAAATCCTTTATAAAAAACATTATAAAATAAATATTTAATAATATGTAAAAATACACTATTGATCAACAATATATTTTTTGTGCACATTAGAAATTTGTACCGTACTGAGCTTTTTTTTACTATGAAAAAAAAAATGATTGCAAATCGACGAGGAAAATAACATGTTTACTTTATGAATTTAACTTTTTTTATATAGACACTCATATCATGTTTTCTACAAGTGTTATTTTAAACCTGGGGAAAAAGAAATATGGTATCGGTTAGCAGGATTAAAAATTTAGAATTATGAGTTCCACGGGATTCAATATTTTGAGTTTAGTGGTCTGTGAGGTCAAATAGGTTGGCGACCGCTGCCCTAGAAGATATATATGATTTATACAATGTATATATATATGGCGAAAACCAAATTTCAAATTAGTAATTTACGTTTGCGACGATGTGGTTATTATTAACGGTCATCGTAGAATTGATTGTGTTCATCAACGCAAAATGCGACATATGCATAGAACACGACCTGCATAAACAATCGCCTATAATCGTGCACCCAGACTCGAACAATCTTATCAACCCTAACAAAGGAATTATATCGTTGAGAGAGAACCAACAAGTTTTATTGGCATGTCCTGAAGGTGAAATGACTATAAATGGTATTAATAATATGGAATCAGAGATAATAGTTACCTGTTCGTTGGGAGAAATCAAACATTTAGAAGAAATTGTTAAAATTTTTGAAATCTCATGTAGTCCAGAAGCTAAGGCAACGGCTCGGTATACAAATAATGTTTGTCTGCAAAGATACAAAGAGATCGAGGTAGGTTTCCTGCTGCTTTCTAGATTTATTCGTATTATGAAGATCTGC
>NW_017096727.1:0-36510 GCF_001412225.1 Nicrophorus vespilloides
TTAGGTTAGTTTAAAAAATTATATAATTGTTGAGGTTAGGGTTGCTAAGGAAAGCATATGTTTAGTAAGATTAGGTTACTAAGAAATGTATATGATTAAAACGTTAGGTTAGCTTAGCTTAGACATGAATATGAATAGTAAGATTAGGTTAGCTTTGATATGTATATGATTATTAAGGTTAGGTTAGTTTGGAAGAGCATATGGTTAGTAAGGTAAGGTTAGCTTAGAAATGTATATGATTATTAAGGTTTGGTTAGCTTGGAATAGTAGATTATTAGTAAGGATAGGTTAGTTTGGAATTGTATATGATTAGTAAGGTTAGGTTAGCTTAGAAATGTATACGATTAGTAAGGTTGGGTTAGCTTAGCAATGTTTATGATTATTACGGATAGGTTAGCTTACAAATTAATATTAGTATGGTTAGATTAGCTTAGAAAATCATATGATTAGTAAGGTTAGTTTAGCTTAGTAAAGCATGTAATCAGTACTGTTAGGTTAGCTGAGATGATTAGTTTAAGATGAAGATGTTAATATCAAAACTGTTGTATATGCTAAGGTAAAACAGAATGAATACAAGGTAATGGTTGTGACGAAATTTGTAATATCATGTCTTGCGTAATGCATTTAACTATTTGTTCAAATTGGAGGTCATTTGAATCTCGCGGCAAGAATTACCATTCAAATAATTTATTTATTACTATACTTACTTTTTTCAACCCCGTTTTTTTTATAAGTTAATGTCTTGTTAAAATTTGTTAAATAATTTACTGATTAGTTGATTTTATTAAATACTTGTTAAACTAATTAAATTAAAGCCTTGTAAACTTCAGGGTAATAATTAGGATTACATGGATAGATTAACAATTAGATTTACATTGAAAGTTTTGATGCAAAGCACTAAAATTTAGCACTGGATTAAAATAACGTATGGAAGAGATTGAGTAAAGTTTTAGAGAGATTTAATAGATATTATTACTCTGTGATAGATTTAGTTTTTGCTGAGTACATACGAAATTATATACTTCTCCATTCAAGTATCATTACATAAATACCTTACTTTAATCGAAGTAGGTACTTCTTGATCATTAAGCCTAATTGAAGGATAAGAAGTCCACTTCATGGCTAAAATAACATGTGTTTATTTTTGTTTAGATCCACTAAAAAACACACTCTAATTGTGATGTAACGACTTTGAATTAACGTTAATATTATATCATTATATAATTTTTTTTAAATTTTTTTGTAAATTAGGACAAAATAGAGTAATTTAATGAATAATTTTGCAATGATTCAAACACTTTTTAAATATTCTTTGTTTTTCAATCAAAGCATTTCCAATTACAATCAGCAATTATTTGCGGTTAATACTGAAGTGAATGTAAAATGTATGGTTGATATACGTTCACTTTCTTTTTCATTTAATTGTTTCACACAATAATTATACATATATAAATCACGTATGAAAGTTTATTTTATACAGATTTATAATTATTATCTTTATAATTAAACTATTTGTACAAATTATATTTTATTCGCAAAATAATAATTGATGAAATTAACTTCCCCTTAAAATATTTTACTTGAGTTATTATTAATCTAAAATTGTTCACCCATTCAAGTACTATCAAAAACAGTCGTTGTTTAACTTTAGTTATTTATAATTCAAGTGGTAAATCGATTATTGATTACTCAATTTTATACCATAAAACAAACAAAGTTTGTTGGTATAAAATTGAGTTATCAATCAAGGTAGGAAAGGATTGATTTGTTTTATTATTTTCTCGTTTGATAATGAAGTGGAATTTGAACATTGCACTAATGGAAAATAGGAAAACGCAATTAATATGATAATTTCTATTAGTGAAGGTCCGTCGAACGTGTAAACAGTTTCGCCAGCTGAAGTAATGAAAATTCCACAATTTCAGCTACAAACAAAATGTTATTTCCGATAAAATTCCAAAGCCTTTGATCACGCTGAGAAAAATGTTTGACCTGGATTACCGATATCTAACGTTGATAAAGCGTACTTAATGCAAGTTACTAAATAAAACCGAAAATAAGCGTAAATTAGATAAAAACCAAAATGCACTTTGGGTTTTTAATCATTTTCTTTTTACCGAGAAATCCAAATTAAAACCAAGATCGATAAGAAAAAAAGTTCCACTTTATTCTCTGTGCGTGTGCGGATGGATTAAATGCAAATTGGGAGAAAATGCGTGGATGAGCCGAAACGCAATTTGTTTGCAAATTTTAATTGAAATTTTTGCACGCAAGCAAGGAGAAAAATAAAAAGATGTGAATCATACGATAATCGGGCTTCGCAGAAACGATTAACCCAGATGAGGAAGAACAATGGGATGTCTTCAAGCTAAAGCAGAAACATCAGCATTTCAATTAAGATTTTGAATGTGCATTGTATTAAATTTGTATTTGTTGAAAGGTTCTTTTTGTTGTTGTAGTTAGATAAATTCATGCTCGTAAATCTCGTTTTTCTTTGTAAATTTTTTGAAGGTGTTGATGTCATTTAAGCTGTTGATAAAACGTGTGATTGCTGGGATAAAGGAAGCCGCCTTTTTCGAAGGTTGAAGGGTGTCTTTAACGTTTCCCTCAGCATCGAGTTACCTGGTTATGCAAATACGAAATTTTGGAATTCCGCCCGGGCGAGTTGCAGAGACCCTTTTGTGGAATGCCATCAATTTTGCGGTCATAATTTATTACGTAAATTATACGGTTTAAAAAAAAAAAATCATAGGGCATGGATGAAATTTTCTGTTTTCTAATGAAGTTGAAATTTATTCGGGCCTCCCGATGAGAAAGGGATTTTGTGAAACTCTGAACAAATTTTCGGGAAAGACTTGTGTGTAAATACATAAAATTTCAATTTAAGGGATCGTTTCAGGAATGCGGAGCGGAAATGAAAAGGTGGCTGGATTTATTTGAATAGGGTGTGTATTAAGCTATGTAGCAAATTCGAACAGTGGGAGTCTTTGGTACTCTGATGAAAATCACGTGTAAACAGGCGTTAATCCAAACTTTGTCCTCCCGGTAATTGCCTTCTATAAATTTCATTTGGTCCTGCAAACGAAAAGGGCGAAGGACAAGGGTGGTTTTGTGTTTTGGGATGTTGATAGGGTTTTTATTTGTGGGGATGGTTTTGGAATTCGATCCCGTTTTAATTGGCGATCGGATGATGTCGCACATATTATGCGCGGATCATTTATCATCGGAGTGGATAAAGGGAGCCGAGGCCGCCCTTCCACATACTACTACGACTACAATAATGAAGTGATTTTCATGGAAATTAAACAGCAACATGACTAACAGCCTCCGAAAACCAAAAGCAAAACCCTCCCCCACTGCTGCTGATGCTTCTATACACATGGCTTAATCAATAAACCCTCTGCTCTTTCTTGTCTCCTCAACATTACTCGGAGGCCTTGTAGTTCACTCCAGTTATCCGCTACATGCCCAGCCAGCAAACTTTATGCTTCCTATGAGAAATCCAATACGCTAAGAATTAACTTCCACATTGTTGCTCAAAACATTATACTCAGCAAACTCTCTCCTTCTTTTTTTATATATATTTTATCACTTCCTTTTCTTATTACACACTTACATTTTATCCACACACGACTTTCTGAGCTTAATAAAATAAAGAATCCATTACAGAGTTTTCAATGGAACATTTTATACAGTAATAACAACAAATTATACAATATCATTTAATTTCTTAAATGATAAAAAAATATTCCAACAATTACTTTAATACTTTAATCATAGGTTTATTTTCATTATTTACTAGTTTATGAGTAGGAAGAAGATAAATTTTCCGTTTAGACATCTTAATGAGTTTATTAATTCTTGACAAGAACCTTTTTTCTTAATGTTGTAATAATTTTATCTCTGTTTATCAATGTGAATATTGAGTAAATTTAAGATCGAGGTTGACATTAAATGGATAAGCTTTCCCGGTGGATAGTTACCAGTATGATGATTTTGAACATTAATACCTACTTAAATCTATATACTAAATCTAGTGGTTTGCAACTATTCAGCCTGTTTCATTGTTGTCAATAGCCAGAACATTAGTATGTAACTCCAGTCTATAAACTTAAATAATAATGTTTAAAATGAAGTCAATATATATATATATTAATGATAATATTTATTGAATTTATGTAATAACAAATTTGAAAAAAAAACTTTTCCAAACTGTTTTAGTTTTAAAAATATATAGTAAATATGATGTATATATTATTAACATTTAGGAATATTTCTATTAAGACAATAATAGTTTTGAATCTACATCAATACAATTGATTTTAATCATGAGTTTTCCACTTTTTTTTTACATACAAACTGAAATATAACTGAATAATAAAGTTAAGAATTTATAAAACATTAAACTACTTACAAGAATTGCTTCATTTTATTAATTATGTTTTTATCTGAAAAAGAGTACTAGAAAATAATTGGAAATGTGACATTTTTAAAATGAAAATATAAATTTTATAGTTGTCAATTATAATTTAGAAACTGAATAATTAAATAAAGAATAATAAAACTTTATTTTAAGTGCTTAATTTAATTAGTTAATTAACGAAAATCTTTTATTGTATACAACGTTTAAGTTTATTAATAATTCTTTTATTTTGTTACAGGTATGTAAAATCAACAAAAAAAACATTTTTTTTGTATCCATAATCAATTTTCCCAAATCCAGGTATGTTGTTTGTATTTATTACATGAAGTGGTGAAGAAAAATTTAGTTTCTACTGATTTTTATAATAACTCGTTACAATTTTTTATTGAAAATCATACAATTTTATATTATATCTTTTAATATTCTTATACTTGATTTAAATTATGTAATTGTTTTAATTTTCAAATTTAATATTAATTTTAATTACAAGTTGCATTAAAATTAATAATTTGTCACAAGCAAATACTTACACTTGGAAAAGTCTTTGTTACATAAGTAAATCTTGAATGGAAAAAAGCCAATACTCACTACGGACAAATCTCATGGACAAAGAATCTTAGTATTTGCATTGACAATTCCTGCATAAATCATGTGAAATCAATGAAATATCCTTGTTTTGCAAGATATATTTTATTTTTATTGATCACTATAATTATTTATAAAAATGTCAATAATAACAACAACAAAAGTTTAACAGCAATTGTATAATTATAGACAATAAAAATATGAGATAAAAAAAATAGAATTTTATCAATTATTAGATTAATGTTAAGTAAATTGAAAGTTAATTTTATAATTAAACAATATTTAATTAATTTTGTTATGTATTTATTTCTATTTAGAAAGTTTGGAATGTACTACAAAACAAACAAATACAAATTTATGTAATTGAATGTGATTGTACTCGTACATAATAAAATATCACCATCATTTATATAATAATAATCTTATGCTAAATATAATTGTTTTCTAGAATGATTGTCTATTGTGTAATAAACATTTCCACATTCACATATATGTTTTAGTCATTTAATTGGCATCTGTCTGTTGAAAGTTCCGCAATATTTACATCTATAAAAGAATCCACACAAATCATCATCCGACCATTCTTAAATCCCGAACGGCAGATACGTATTTACATAAGAAAAATAAAATCGTTAATGAAAACTTTGTCGCGCGTTTCGTAACATAAACAGAAATTAAAGAGAAAAAAAAAACGTTATGCGTATAAATTACAAGATTTCAAATGCTTGGACCTGAGCCAAAGAAGAAAAGACATAAAAAAATTGAAATAAATATACAGTAACAGTGTGGCTTCGTTTAGTCCGGATTCGCAAGAGTTTTGATTTGAAAATTTAAAAAAAGATACATAAAATTATTTTTGACATAAACAGTTTTTGTGACCACCGAAAAATGGATTTGTGTAGAAAAACAACCACTGATATAAATGTAGTTTTTTTTATTATGTTATTTACTTCCTCGATTAGTCCGGTTTCAAATAGTCCAGGATATTGGATTATAAATAAATTAATAAACTTGATACGAATGAATTGTTCTTGTTGGTCACGTACTTTGCGGACATTCTTCCAATGAATATTTGATGCGTTCGTGAAATTGCGCGAATTTTAATTCCATCGTCCTGTGGGGACCTCACACAGCGTCTGAGCTTCGTAATTAGGGACCGGCAAATGATCTTCGATCATGATTTATGCGGACGGATTACCGTAATTATCGCATTTTAGTTACCTGCGATTATCGTGACCCTCGGTTCGATCCAGGAAAGAAAAAAATTAAAGAAATATTAATAAATAAATAATGAAAGGAAATTAACGTAACGTAATTTGTGGGCGGGTTGATGAGGTCACAATAAGTCATCGCCGGTGTGTGTTTCGGGTGGTTGGATAATCATTTAAGCAGGAGGAAGTTTGGTTTGGTGAGATTTGGTTTGGTGAACTAAGGGGACGACCGAATTAGAACGTCTATAAATATGTACGTATTTTATAGATCTTTGTGGAAATACTATACACCGTACGTACGTGCATTTAATGCTGTTACCTTGGACATTTTACAATTGCTCAGTTTGTAGAAGATTTATAATATAATTTCAAAGAAATAAAATACAAATCTTCAATAATTTCAAAAGTTTCTGTTTTCTTATATTTCGAGCGCATTCCTCAGGTTTTTATACGCTCGATTCAAAATTCCTCCGTTATTCCTCGAATTTTCGTTTCATAAACTGGTTTTCAGTAAATCTTCGACGAATTGGCCACGTTTCAACACCTTCACATATTTTCCTCATATTTTTTTTCTCTCACTTTATTTACCTATTTCTCAAATGTTATACTACTTATTGCAACTATATTTCACTTAGTTTAACCTTGCAAATAAATATATCTATCGAAAACGATCATGATCGAAACTTGCATAAGTACTTGAGAAAGACACAATTAAATTACTTTCTTTTAAAAGATTTTAACTAATTGCATCGAAAGTATCAAAATAATAATAAATTTACTTGCCAAGTACTTGGGAAACATGCATTTAAAGTAGAATACAATTTCCTTTCCTTCCTTTTTTTTAAACTGGTTTTAAGTAACTTGCATAAGTACTTGGGAAATACACTTTGATACTCTCCAAGTAACTTGTACAAGTACTTGAGAAACACATTTTGGTGTATTTGGAGATAAAATAAGATTACTTGTATTAATGTTTTTATAATTAATACATTTACGTCAAAAAGTAAACATAATTAATCTACTTATCAAGTAACTTGTAAAAATACTTGAGAAATAAACTTTGTTATATTTGGATATACACACCATCTTTACCAATATTTACAAAAATTTATATTAATTAATAAAATAATTAAAATAATTGAGTTGAAAAAGTAAAAACACTAAAATTATACTTTACAAGTAACTTATAAAAGTACTTGTGAATTACACTTTGAGATTAATTACAAAGAGTAAAACCATTTATGTGATTAAATTAGATTATCATTGAAAATATTTCACTTCTCACAAATTCTCTCATATTTGAGTGTACATAGATTCAGAAACATTCACTTAAGTTAATTGAATTAAGAAAAAAAGAGGAAAAATTGGGTTGTCTATACATCTTCCTGTTGTATATCGATCATTTAATAAAGGTGCGGGTTTTAGGTACAAAACGAATGGTGCAAACATTCTATTTCTTTTTTTATTATTATTATTATTATATTTGTGGACACGTTTTTTGTTTTGTTGAAGGGGGAAGGAAATAAATTCTGTGACCGTTCGCACGAAACGTTTTGCTCCGAAACGGCCCATTAGGCAAATTAACGTTTCCATTATTTATAAACGCCAAAATGCAAAGACACAGCTTTTCCAGCAGTTTAACAAACTGCACCGCATTCATTTTTAATTAAGTTTAGGAGTGTCTCATTCTTTTTTTGTTATTCCACAAATTTATTACAGTTAGTTTCTATTTCATCGTGTGTGTGCGTTACTCTTTTATACTTGTTTTTTTTTGTTGTTGTCTAAGTTCACATCATGCGTATGATTGAATGTTAGGCGAGTTGTAAAGGTGATTAATTCATTTCATGCCTAGAGGCTATTAAATTTGATTAGGTTTGTGTATGTTGTTTGTCCCCTTTCCGCTTTATTAATATTGCATGCAGGTGCATAAAATAACATTCCTACATATGTGCGTTGCATAAGCAATGTAAATATTCATTTTTTTTATCGTTTATTAATCGTTGAATGGATTTGATTGCAAATACGATTTTTCTAGAATTCTCTTTACTAGTTTAATTATATTTTACGAATTCATTTTTTGACATCCAAATAACATTTAGATCAATAGCATACAAATATTATTTAATATAAAATTTAAATCTATAAAGTTGATTCATCAAATAATGCAAAATTAATGTATTAAATTTCACTGAAGAGTAAATGTTTAATATATGAATACCTTTCACGAAGCATAAATCAAATTTTTCTATTTTCGAAAGAGATACGGATTTGGCAACGGATTCTCATTTGTTTTTTTTTTATATTCATCTCTCTGTGAAAACTGGAATTGGATTATGAAATTTATAGAGATAAATCAAGTCCGAAGCCAAATTGGTTTGGCAGTATATGCAATTATTTCCTCGTGGTCCTCTCGCATGAGCCGTAATGGAAATTAGAAACGATTTAAATTGAAATGAAAATGTATGTTTATTGTATTCATAAATTTTCCCATTAAATTGTATACATTTGAATAGTGGAATATAATGCAATCAATTTTAATATTTGCTGATAGAATCGTTCGATTTTGTTGGAAATTCAATGTTTGTTTATATAAATAATGTAAAAAGTTCCATTTGTTTTAATTGAAACTACAGTTACAATATTATTTATAGAGTAAATAATACAAATTTTTAATGTAATAGCTTTTATTGTGTTCAAATTTCAATAATTTTATTGAATCAAATAATACTTTTAATAAATATTTCTTACATTTAGTAATTTCAAGAAAAAATATCGATTAAAATTTTATATAAACGATATTTTACTTGAAAGTTGATATAGAACAGCGGTTCTCAACTTATGGATTATGAAATGACAGCTGTCACCTTACGTCAAAAAATTATATAAATTGGGTCAAATATCATCTATAATGTATACTAATATACTAATTTAATAACAAATGCAATCAATGTTCATCGCTATTATTTTTTCATGAGAAATTTGTGTCAAGTTTCACACTTGCTCCAATAATTTGATCCGAGTACTTGTAGTGTTTCTCAATTAGTTTTCTAATGTTTCTTGTCTTCATTAGTTTCCCAACAATAAAATTACCCAACATTTTATGTTAAAAAATTTCATTGAAAATTTGTATGAAATTCAAGAAAAAATATCGATTAAAATTTTATATAAAAGATATTTTACTTGACAGTTGATATAGAACAGCGGCTCTCAACTTATGGATTGTGAAATGACAGCTGTCACCTTACGTCAAAAAATTATATAAATTGGGTGAAATATCATTTAGTATTTAGTAATTTAATTACAAATGCAATCAATGTTCATTGCTGTTATTTTTTCATGAGAAATTTGTGTCAAGTTTCACACTTGCTCCAATAATTTGATCCGAGTACTTGTAGTGTTTCTCAATTAGTTTTCTAATGTTTCTTGACTTCATTAGTTTCCCAACAATAAAATTACACAACATTTTATGTTAAAAAATTTCATTGCAAATTTGTATGAAATCAATATTTTTTTTTTCTGAAAAATTTAACACCTAAAGATTAGGTCGCTAATTTAATTTATACTTCAATGACATACGAATTTTAGTTTGTTTAAAGAAATCATCAATGATGTTTAATGCCCTTGGGCTAAATAGTATATTTTTTTTTGCAAACGATGTGTTTACTTAAAATTTTACTACTATTACAACTTCCTGATATAAAAAATTGAAACCTAGTGCAAAATATTTTATTTGTAATTAACGGATACAAGCGAAAATTTGTTATGCAAGTCAATCAATGTCATGTGTCATGTGCGTTCGCATAAACTGTGTGTGTATATGCGAAATTGTGGATGATGTAACTGTGCGTACGAAAATAACAACAATTATTTAGATTGTCCTATTTTTAAAGTGCTGCCGCTTGTTATTGGTTTTCGTTTTGATCCTCGTTTATAAAAAAGTAATGATGTGTGTTCGCACGATGCGTGATTTGAAAGACACATATGATTGACAGGCCTGCCAACTACTCTGCACATATGGAACGGTGAAACTTGTCCTCGAATTACTAGATAACCAATAGCGGTTGGCACGACTGACACATTTATGTCTCGTTGTCACGCATGGTGCAGACCCAACACTATAAAATATAATTACTGTTTTACTTAATATGTATTAACTCTTTTTAAATGCATTAATTAATTATGTTTTAGGAGTCATAGTGAGTCATAGTACAAACGATAAGAATAATTAAATAAGTTATTTGTTCTTATGAAAGTTTTTCTATTGCTAAATTACTTTCATAAATATTAAACTTTGTAAAATAAACTTGTGATTTGACAAGATACTTTAAGTTATAATAGTCTTTCTTGGATTCTTAGCAATTGGGTAAGAGTATTTCACCAGTTCCTCGCTTTGACACAAGGTGACAGCTGTCATTTGGAGACCCATAGTAACGCTTCTTTATTGACAATCTCTAAATGTATGATTCACCAATTATTTTGACATAATGTCTTCAAGGAAGTTATATTACTTTAGTTTTTTCATAAAGTACTAAAAATAAATATTCATTTATTAAAATTTTAGTAAATTATAAAAAAAAACGCTTCTTTTATGACACTTTGTAAATGTAATGTAAAATTACTTTAAATCAATTTTGCACTGAGATTGATGTGTCAGTATTTATATTTTATATTCAAGAGTGTAATGTTCAATTTTGACTTGAGAAAGGTCCTGAAGGAATCCGGATTTCTCTTTGCAAATGTCAAATGATCTGGGTCGAATGGTGGCTTCATCCACCATATCTTTTTATGAGTGCAGATACGTCCTCCATTTGACAGCTTAATGGAATTTGTATATGTGTGTAATATATATGTATGGCGAAGGGAGAGAATGCTGGAGGGTAGTTCGGGTTGGTTTTTATATGAATTAGGGCAGAAACATGACGTGGAAGACAAAAGTGCGTGGGTGGGTATACAGCCCTGCATGCATCGTCGGGGGGGAGATTCCAAAGAGTGTGTGTGTACATACGAAGGTCGTTATTATCGACCGAAGGACATTTCTGAATTAAGTTAACAGCTTTTAAGAATCCTCCACGTCGTCATTACGTCGACCAGTTTATACCTCTTCATATCGATCTACCCTTTGTTTACTTCCGTCCATCCGCACACACACAATATTATGCGAGCTTACGTTCCACTTGGCTTATTTACATTAGGCAGACACGTGGCGTACGAAGAATAACCTATTTTTGAAATTAATTAACTTCCCCTCGGCGCCCTTCACCGTGCGATTCAGTTGGGGGCGGAATGCCCGCAAATGTAGAATTTATACGGGCTTTGCACACCCTTAAATCGAGGTGTGCCATATGTAAACATCTGCAGTATAACTAGGCCACTAGGTGCTTACGCTTGAACTTGAAACTTACCACTATCAAAAACAAATATACTCTCCCAAAATACATATGATTTTATCTATTATTTTTATCCAACTTCTAAATTCAATTTCAATCATCCAATTTCTTATTAAAATTAAACTAATTATTTGTCAAAATCAATTTTCAAAAACTTTAAATTAGTAAAATAATTCAAATTTGTACAACTTCCAAATATAAGTTAATATTAATTTCCAAATGTAATGTTTTCATTGGTTGAATCATGCATATGACTGTATCAAAACCAATCAGGAAGTTCCAAATATTTTCAATGAAATACAAACGTTTTCCTATTTAAACTTCTCCAACTTCCAAAGAAAATTTAACTTAATAATATTTGTTGTCTACCATCACACTTATTTCAGTATTTTGATTGATTGAATCCGTATTATGACTGCTTTTCCAAAACCTTATCAGAAACTATCAAATATTCCAGTGTTTAGATTGGACAAATCCTTGTTTTGACTGATTTTCAAAACCATTCAATATTGCTTAAACTCAACCAACAATTTAACTTAATAGTATTTATTGTCTCCCATCACATTCATTTCAGTATTTTGATTGGTTGAATCCGTATTATGACAGCTTTTCCAAAACCTTATCAGAAAATATCAAATATTCCACTGTTGTGATTGGTCAAATCCGTGTTTTGACTGATTTTCAAAACCATTAAATATTGCTTAAACTCAACCAACAATGTAACTTAACAGTATTTGTTGTCTCCCATCACCCTTATTTCAGTATTTTGATAGGTTGAATCCGTATTATGACAGCATTTCCAAAACCTTATCAGAAAGTCTCAAATATTCCACTGTTTTGATTGGTCAAATCCGTGTTTTGACTGATTTTCTAAACCATTCAATATTGCTTAAACTCAGCCAACAATTTAACTTAATAATATTTATTGTCTCCCATCACACTCATTTCAGTATTTTGATTGGTTGAATCCGTATTATGACAGCCCAATCAGAAAGTATCAAATATTCCGCATCGAAATAAATAGATGATTTCCGGTGAACGGAGAGATTTCATTAAAAATCCCCGCGGTTTATTTTTAGTTTTTCCTGTGTCCTTATTGGGGTTTCTGTCCTCGCCTCGAGTGGTTGAACCATTTGAATCTTACGAGGGGAAGCTAACCATACTGACGACGGAGTTGCTGCTTCCGCGTGGAAGTCGCAGTATTTGTATTTACAAATGTTGCTCTGCTCGTACATTCATCTGGTGTCCCTGCTTTTTTTTTAAATGAGATCGAAACGCGGGGCCATTAACCGAAATTTAAGCCCATCAAATGAACGTAAATACTGTGGTTGCGCGTGTAGTAGAGCTGCGGCCTACTGTTGATTAATTGAAATCGATTCGGATTGAATGAGTTATCGTGCTGTAAAAATAATTCAATTAAAAGAAAATACTGTGGAGGGATTTTTGGGTAGATTAGATTTGTACAAATGGAAAAATGGAGCTCGTTTATCATTCAGTTCTAATTTAGATTTATAATAGACTTAGACTTTTATTGGATTAAATCTTAAATCACGTCACAAATACTTTGTTTATTTATAGAATCATAAAACGTACTTTTTTATGTAAAGAAATAAAATTATATTTCGTGTTTTAAAATAATACAATTATTTTTTCTGAAGTATTATTTTTAACATAATTCATACATTTCAGGAACAATAAAATTTGGTACAATTTCAATTTCGATTTCATAAATCAATATGTTAATATGAATTTTACTGAAAGCTGATGCATTTTGCAAATATTAAATTATTATTAAAGCTATTGAATGAAATAATTAATTTTCCGAATCAATGATTAATAAATTAATGAATTTAAATTTTCATTGATAATCGATTTGACTTGTATTATGCGCGAATCGTATTCATCATATCAAATTACTTTTAATATATTTATTTTAATAAACTTTGAATAAATGGGACAAAATAGATACAATAGTGTTTAATTGGCCACGAAATGACAGCTGTCACCTTACGTCAAAATGTCAAAAAAATATCTTGTAATTATCTCACATGTTATCTTTACTTTGCACGTATTGATGAAACAGTTTAGTTTCAGTTTAAAAATCAATGTATTTCATATTTAAGCGAAAATCATACAATTATATATAGCAACGATTCTCAATCCATTTAAAAAAATAGGTTAAATAGTTTTTAATGGATCACGATATGACAGCTGTCACCTTGCGTCAAAACATTGATGACACTGTTGATAGTTTATTTTATAGAATAGATATAATTGAAACTTATGAAACAATTAATTCCCTTATACTTAACTATTTAGAGAATTAATAGTTTTTTATCACTTAGACATCTTAATGATACTGTTGATATTATATTTTATAGAATAAATATAACTGAAACTTATTTGACAGTTTGTTCATTTTGACATTTGCAATTGACATTATATTTTATAGATTAAATGTAACTGAAACTTATTAAATAATTAATTCTCTTATACTTTAAATAGTAATGTACTTATTACTTATTGACAATTGACAGTTTACTTATTATCACTTTTAAGCATAGAAATTTGTATGTATTTGACAGCAATGGACAGTTGACTATTGGCAATTGACAGTTTTCTTATTATCGATTTTGAGCTTAGAAAATTGTATATATTTGACAGCAATGGTCTGTTGACAATTGACAGTTTACTTATTATCACTTTTGAGCTTAGAAATTTGTATATATTTGACAGCAATGGACTGTTGACAATTGACAGTTTACTTATTATCACTTTTGAGTTTAGAAATCTATATATATTTGACAGTTGCAATGGACTGCTGTATTTTTTCTGTATTACTAAAACTGCATGATTGAGAATTTTTGTGCAATTACTGAGAGGTCATTTGACAGTTTGCTTATTTTGACATTTTAAAATTGACATAGACATTATATTTCATAGAATATTAATTAATTAATTCCCTTATACTTTAATTAGTTTTGTTTATCAACTTTGATCTTAGAAATCCGAATACTTATATTTGACAATTTATTTATTTTGACAGTTGACAGTTTGCTTATTGTGACTAATTCAATTGACATTGATATTATTTTGAGAATAAATCTCTTTAACTTTCTTAACTGTTTTGATAATTAATACTCGTTCTGTCCGATAATAATGAAATAAAACTAAAATTCAATATAAAAAATATGAAATTCATTTTATTATCACAATATAACTAAATACAAATAATTTAGAAATCAGAATGCTTATTTTGACAGTTGAAAATTGACAGCTATATTTTCCCGAATTGGTATATTAGTTATACCATAGATGGTCATGATATATAAGATGACCATTTATATGCAATTGCTGAGAGTCCATTTGCTTAAAGAATGTCATCAAATTAAAAGGCTGCCAAGATTTCCAACGAATCATGAATAATTCCGCGTACACGAATAAGGATAAATAAATATATTCGCATTTCATATTTCCAATAAATGAGATCCTAATATATGCAGACGTGGAAGGAAAGAGCGACGAATAAAACGAAGAATAAAAGTACTTTCAAGTCGTCCTTGTAAATATAATTGCGCCCCGTCGGATAACATCCGTAAGGACGACTGCTTTCTTATCGCGCGCGCTTTCCTCCATCGAGCTCAAATTGTTGCTCATCCCCGAATCTTTATTGCAGAAATGAGTCATGCAACGAAGTTTCGCAAACGATATAATCCATACAAATTATTGGGATGTCGATGACAGCATAAATTTCTACAAAAAGATTTTTATAGCTCAGCTCCCATTATGCGTGATTTATTTAGGGGGTGCAGGAAGCAGGAACTGCGTAACATCAAAAGCGTTTGCCATGGAAACCCCTCCAGTTCTGATCTATCGCCCCNNNTAGGCATTGTTGACCTATTTCTCTCACTCCATGTATATTTATTTTTCTGTATGCTGGGAGAGTTATATTGCTAAGTTGGAGTTCTTCGGCATCAATAAGCGTCTGCAATGCGGGAACTGAATCCACACTACTACTACTTCTAGTTCTGGACGTGGTAATATCGCCTCGGCCCCGAACATTCCGGGCGTTCTCCGGCACAACAATTCAACGCAATCACGTGAAGAACGAAGAAGAAGTACGTGTAGTTAACGTGCATCAAGAATATTAAATTTCAAATGCTGAAAAAAGAAAGGGTAACATTGAAATGCACTTTGCTTGATTATAGAAGACCGCAAGAGGAGATGCCTGAGGGGTTGCAACGATGATTTATCATCATCAAAGGACATGCACATCGTTAGAGTTTCTTTCAAATGGATACAAAAAAAATAATCTCGGTCGTGTTTGCGCAAATCACAGACTGCTCCTTATTAATTTCATGATTAAACACACGGAAATCTAAAGAATGTACAATTCCAAACACTATTTAATATGAGACAAATTCTTCCAATTTCATGGTATCAATAAACTATAATTGTTCAAAAATGATTTTTTTGAAATACCTCGCATAACCGCTCATTATCTTCTGCTGCTTGAAACCGGACTAATCAAGGACTTTAAAACTGTATAATGTAAAAAAAAAACAATATTAAATGTTAATTTAGTATACAAATTTTTTAGAAATCTGTCCCAGACTAAGTGAAATTTTACTTTAAAAAATGCTTATAAAATATGTTGATATAAATTTACATCAATAATTCATCAATCATCAGAATTTCAATGTCACAATTAGTGTTTATATATTTATTTTTTTATTATTTTCAAAAACAGAAACAACAAAGTGTTTCGTAATTTGAGCATTAATATTAATGTTGAATGTACGAACGTGATCGTTTGTCATTTAAATCGGTAAAACAACAATAAATCAAAAATTTTCCGTTAAAACTAATGGAACAATTGTTATAATAAAATTATTCTCAACATATAAATAAATAAACGATTGTAATTTTAGTATAAATAAGTCGATAAATCAAAAGTTTTATACATGAAATTAAATTTGAGTTAATAAAATTAAACATTTTATGTATCTAGTTTTTATTTGTAAACGAATAAAGTAATGGTTGTAATTAAACGTTTACGTAATTACACGTAGAAATTAAACATTGGTATAAATAATGGTGCAAATGAATAGTAATCAATATGTTGTGTAATTATAAAAAATAAATGTAACTGCAATTTGTAAGCTAATGAAGCAATTAATAAAAATATAACTTTTGATGGTGGTTTTGATCTCATTCTGTTAAGTAATTTTGTGTATTCCAATGAATTCAAGACTTCTCGGTTATTATATTCATTAGGAGCAATTACAGCGAATTGTTATTAATTACTGAAACAATTGACATTTCTTCTGAAAGATTCCCAAGTCCGTATTGAATCAAGCGCAATCAACTGTACGTTTCCAGACTAAGAGGAGCCTATAAATAATAATCCGGATCGCAAAACGGGTTTTTCTCCTCCTTACACCAGAGATGAAGCAGACCTTCAGCAATATTAAGACATTCCTCCTTTTGCACGCGATTTCTTGCATGCGCATTATAAATTATTTCTCAATCTAAAACACTGTTTTTTGTAATGATTCCACTTTATTAGTCTTTATTATCTAGTTATTGTAACACTAATACTAAAATTTGAAAAAATCTGATTTGTAATTGATGAAAGTATAAATTTACTTGTTGAAAGGAATCACGTAGATTCAAGTTAATATTTCAGAATGCCGCACTATCTGGGGATCCACCGATGCCGCTTTTAGTTGCTTTGCAGCTTGGTGTGTTTATATGTAAAGTCCTTCTGCATCGTGTAGGAATTCCGACTGAGTCATAGTGTGCATAAAAGTCCAGATTTTACAGCAGCCCACGCCCACCGACACAACATTATATGGTTTTATTCAAATTGCACTTTGCAATTCACCGCAATGCACACGGGTTTTCTTTCTGCCACTCGTCGTCTTCCAGCAAATAAATGAAATAACTTCGCGTTACTCAAGACATTCACTTTTCAACGGATTATATCGCAATCAAAGTTAATCATCATGTTTAAACTTAAAGCCAACATTTAACGGAGTGCAGTTTACTTACTTTTCTTTATAAAACTTAATTCTCATTACTATTTATATTTAAAATCTAAATGAATACCTGTTATTAAGATCAGAAGCAAAACTTTAATTTATTGAAAAATTAAAACAAAAAAGTTTCTCACATTCTCATAATTCTTATAATTAATAGGAGATTTTTTTATGTTTTTCACAAATTATTACTAAACTTGTCACATTTCTCAATTGCTTCATGACAAATTGCATCAAACAGAAACCGTAGGATGCGTATATCATCGTTTCCATAGTTACAAACAAATAGCAACTAAAAGAGTCGTCCATTCATCCAATTGCGGTGTAGTGTTACAGTAAAACGTCATTCGAATTTGTGTGTCACAAATTGATCCCAATTAGCTCTCAATTTAAATTTATTACATACACTAAACGGAACAGAAGAAAAAAAAAACAGTGCCGCATTTTGGAACAACAGCCAATTCGAAAACTATCGGCATCACGAATTGAACCAGAAAGAAAAAGAATTGTACTCGTTCAAAATGTAAATCCAAAGATGTGACTGTTAAAGACACCATTGTTGGTATTGTTATGTAAATGGATGTGCGGAGTCAAGTTATTTGTAATAATCCTCTTGAATAATGGACGAGTGAATAGAATTTTTTTGTTATTATTATCGGTCTAGGGCAGTGGTCGGCAAAGTGCGGCTCCAGAGCCGCATGTGGCTTAGGTGCGGCTCTGGCACAAATTTCATACTTTATTAAGTATGAAATTTAGTTTTATTTAGTCTACTACTTATTTAGTGTAATAAAAGTTTACTAAACAAGCAGATTTGGCTCCCAATTTTCATTTTAAATTCATGTTATTTGGCTCTTTGGCTAATAAATTTGCCGAGCACTGGTCTACATCGAAATCCCGACAATCAAATTCCCCTTATTCGAAATCCCGACAGTATCTTTTATTATTTAATATATTAATTGTGAATAAGACAATAAAAACCTTAACAATAATAAATAATGTAAAATGCAAGTAGATTATTAATTATTGTTATATATTATTTTGTTACTGTCAAGATTATGGTTGTCGAGATTTTTATACTGTCGGGATTTTCATACTATCGATATTATGGTTGTCGGGATTTTGATACTGTCGGGATTGCGGTTGTCGGGATTTCGTTTGCCACCGATTGGTGAAAGAGATTGAGAGAGGGAGTGAAATTGGCACGTCGGCAGTCAGAATAATTATGCTCTTGGGATGAATTACGAATATAACTAATAACGAAATGGATTGGGAGGAGTGTTGGAATAGGCTGGCCTAGTTTTGGAGTTTAGGTAAATATTATTCTATAATTCATACAAACAGCGACTTAAAAATAATAAATGATGGAAGGAAATAAATATGTGAAAACGTAATAAAAAAAAATGTAGCTGCTGCATGCAACGATTTAGTCGTTCCACATTTATATATTCATGTTAACCTGTCCGGACTCTTTAGTCGTTTTAGTCGTTTGTCAAAGCTCTCACGTTCTTACGATTAGGTTTAATTAAAATCAAATGTAAAAATCATTAATTTCCGGTCGTTGTAACATTCTTTCTTTCATTCTGTGTGTTTTTGGGGCCTTCTCCGATTTACTCCGATAAGAAACTGTTAACTGTAAATCCAGTAACAAAAGATTCTGTTACAAATGATCATTTATCTTGGATCTTGGCTGCTCCCGTGCACAAATTAGGAATTAGTTGTTGGTAGAGAAAGATGAAAGTTGTTTGTTTCAACATAACAGTGTTGCAACGCGTTCGATGAATGAATGAAGTTCGTTGAGCTTTGAGACGAAGGCGAGGCTTTCTTCCAAATCTGCTCGATGCTCACTGATTAATGGTTTTTTTTCTCTCTTTCCTTGAGACAACTTTTTTTCTTATAGATCCGATTCATCTCATGAATTCCTCCTGCGAAAATCCCGACCGCTTTTTCTTCATTCGATGAAATTACGATTACGATTACGAAGCTCGAGTCAACAGGAACATAAAATCCTTTTAGAGATCTTCTTCAGGTTATTAATGACAGTTTCTTTTTGGTAAAAAAATCTTATCAACAATATGTGATTTACTGACGTTCAAAATGAATATAAAAAACAGAAATTTCTATAGAAAAACAAACACAAAATATTGATTTTTATATTGCAGATTCACTAACAAAAGTACTTTTTTCTATTAATTCTTATATCCAAGATACAAACTATTAAACTAAACTAAAATAAAATATTTTTCTAGTCAATGTCTTCAACAAGAAAAAACTATAGGATTTTCAGAAAATTCACTGAATCTAAATTTCTTGATACTATTTATTACTTACTTCATATATGAATGAATCTTAATTTGTTAAGTTGTTGATTATTGAAACGTGTAATAGTAACAGAAAGCACTCAATTCACTTCCTTTGTTCAATTACAAACCTTATCACATGTTTACATAAATTGCAGATAGTATTGTTTAGATTCGGATCAATTTCTAAACAAACACAGAGATCAGTTTAGCCTCAATGCGTAAATTTCCTTCAATTTCATTCATTGCGACAATACAAGACATATTTTGATTCATAAAAACTTCTTTAATCCATCGTAACAACTTAATAAGACTTATTAATGAAATAATTGCTTACATTTCAATTTATATTCATAATGCAAACAAACATCCCGTTGTTTTCTGAAAATTAAATGTGATTATTACACGTATTTACTTATTTAATTAGAGAAGTTTGCGATTATTTGATTAAATTAAGAAACATGAATGCGTTTAATTCATTCATATTTTACTCAATGAAATACTTTAATTGGGTTAAATAAATATAGATAATAATGTGCAGATTCAGAATTTCTAATTAAATATTAAAAACAACTTCATAATCAAATTAACAGTTTTATTTCACGATTGTTTTTAGTAATAAACTTGTTTAATTCTTGTTCCAATTCAATTTAAAATTCTGCCCGACGTTTACGTGACAATTTGAGATCAATTATATTAATATGAAAACTAAGTTTTGTTTATGTTTTAAAAGTTTTATTATACTTACAAGAAACATTATATAAACAAAGTGAAAGAGTTATTGCAGAAGTTTTGATAAAGAAGCTGAAATATGCGTAGACTGTTTAATAAAGTGGTTTTTGGCAACGTAAATATATTTCTAAGAATTCGGTTAAGTTTAGATATTACGTTCGAAATGTTTCTTTGAATTAAATGTAGTAGTAATACTACAATGTTTTTGTGAAACGAAAATTTTGAACGATTTATTTGTAAATGAAAATACTGGGAATGTTTTTTAGTCAATCTATGATTTGTTTGTAAATCTAAGACTTTTTGTATATAAATAATAATGAAGGTTCGTTTCAAATTAATGTCTCATCATTTTAATGAGTCTTTGGAAGTCATCATAGTATATCATTCCAATTAACTAGTAACATAACGAACTGGAATTGATGCATATCCATATAAGTGAGAAAAACCCCATTCACTTCGACTCCAAATCAGTGTGCAGTTCATTTCGAAAGAGACTTTCTTTATCTAAATGTAAATCATCATCTTAACCGCGAAAATTCACCTGCAATAAACGCCGCATGCACCGCTCGTTACCACGAACGAACATCGGGCAAACACCCACTTGTTGATGATGATGATGTTGATGGATAATTGTATGCGAATCGCGAATCCAAACGGCTATTACATAAATAATGTATGGGATGATTGATGGCGAAGACTCCGGCGACTCGGTTTGCATTCAGATCCGACACTTCTTTCTCTTCATCATCATCATCAATTGCTTCTTCCATTCAGCTATGCACTTTTCACGACTTCCGATCGCCAGATGTACGAACTCGGCAATAAACATTCCTACAATTTATTTATTTTTTTCTTTCATGAAGCGTACGTTTGTATGTATGTATTTACGGCGTCCAAATTCCATTTCTTGTACGAACAATTTACGGGTCTTCTCCATCCCAGCAGCTCACCCACTTTCCCAGAGGAAATGAATGGAAACGTATTCAATCGATAGTCGAAAACGAATATGTGGGTCAGAAACTGATGTTACTTACATAACAAAGTTAATAATAAAATATACTCGCATCAATTTCTATTTGTAACTTAGCAATTGGTGCGTCTGTCAAAAATGTATGTCTCAAATCAAGCGCGGTGTGGATGCAGCACTATATTATGTAAAAATATAGTTAAAATTGTTGTTCTTTATGGAATATTAATGAAACGCTTTGGTTTGTTCTATTCAGTTGGAATACATTAGCCTTATTAAGATTTATCCAATTGCTAAAGTCAATGCAATTAAGGCAATTACTTGTTAATTAGCATACTGAAGAGAACTTGATTATCCTTAATTCTCCTTCAAATATTAATTAGTTTGCGAGCCTTAATCGAATTACTTAGTGGTCTCTACATAATTGCACGTCAATCAAAAATAGTCTAATTTTGTTGTTTTCTTTCTTTTGTTTCAGGTACGTAAATTATCACGAAAATCGGATGATGTTGCTTGAAGAAATGGGTAAAAAGCAAATATTAAATCTAGCTTTATTTAATTAGTGAATGAATGAAAACAGGATATTGTGCGGCGCCTTTAGTAGGGCATCTAAGTATATTGACTATTGGAAATGAATTCGGGACGAGGATGTTAATAGTTTTGTCGATGTCTGGGCGATAGCCAAAACTTACACTCTTCAACATAAATACAATAGGTAAATCGTAATGCATTAAACTTTTATAATTTGGAGTGCGTGAAAAAACACGTGTATTTTCATTAAATATTTAGTGAAATAAATTAGGATTTAGAAAAAAAGGCTTCTTTTGTGAAAGTTATTTCTCGGAGATTGATGATGAATCATCGTCGGGTCTTTGATCTCTCTTGATTCAAAAACATAAAAAGCGTCGATCCGTTGTGGATGGTGGTAATGATTTTGTTATTGTTGGAGTCTCGAACCAGTTCCACCGAGGTCAACCAAATATATCCGAAGCCTCTGGATAATCGGAGATTTCGCGATAAGCACTCTCCGGGAGCAAAAGAAAGAGACTACTTTCTGAATAATTGAAGAAGCGCTCTTGAACTTTGCTGTAGTAGCAAGAAGTTTACCACTTCGCAAATATTTTATTGGGTTCGATGCAGCGGAAGTGTCTCAATGGATGTCTCTAAAGACGAGGAATGAAAGAGAGTAGAATATATGTGTTTGTATGTTTGGGTTGTGTATAGTGGAAAACGCACGTTCGTTAAATTGTCGACCGAGATCTTTCGAGAGCAAGAAATTTAATCTTCGAATGTAGCCGCAATCTGCCGTTAGCTGGATTATACTTAAATCCCTGCTACGGGTTACGGAATAATCCTCAATTGACACAAGCACTTGTGGAACTCGTTACTCCGTCGTAAGCAGTTTTTTTTCTTCGCATCATCGACATTTATCTTGTCTCAAGTGAAGACATCGGAATAGGTGAATTCGTTCCATTAAGATTCTGCAGATAATTTCACATAATTTCAATTTCTCAAACCTTTTGTTAAACAAATTTACATTGTGACTCAATCTTTATAATAAATCTACACTTTGAAATCCCGACATTTGAAATCAAGATTTGCAAAAATTAATATTTTTGATATAAAACTGTCACAAAAAGACAGTGATAACATTTGATGAAAAGCCGCATTTCGATACTGTCGGGATTTTAACACTGTTGGGAATTCGATTGTCGGGATTTAGTTCAGAACTGATCAAAAATGCATCAGAAGATAATTTTCTGTTGGAATATTTCTATTTTCTTATATAATTTGTAAAATGACAAAAAAACAAATATGTATTTTACTCTAACAAAAAAAATGAACAATATTTTCCAATTATTTGTAGTATGCTTTGTGAGGTTTATTGGTAAAAAGGAGGACAAGAAAATTGAGAACTCGAGGAATGTAATTTGTTCGTTTTTCATTTCCATTACGGAGAAAACATAATATAAAATATTGCCGATGGAGATTATGAAGATATTTAGAAAGCCAAAGCTCGATGAATGCATGGAAAAGAATAAATAAATAAGCGGCACAGGCGATCTTTCTCCTCGTCGAGCGATTATGAATTCACGTATCTGTAAAAATAAACAACGCAGAAATCAACAAATCAATATTTATGTGGAGCAAATATTTGGTTGGATTAATGAATGAATGGTTGAAGTTGGATCATTAAACGAATGCAAAGTTCGTGTGTACGTTCACAAATATTTGTGCAATTAAAAAGACTGGAATCCGACGGTTGATGGTTGATTACCAATGCGCAATTGCTCTTCGACTTTTCCATGCATTGCGCGTACGATGTCACGTTGTGAGAGCAATTCGGAATGCTTAATTTCGTATGCAACGTAAATAAACATGACTGCGTACAAAAAAAAACGCATTGTTGTTGATGTTGTATTCCTTCCTTCGTTAATCGAAGCAAGTGTATGCAGATCTTCCTCGATAATTCCAAACCCATTGACGCGTTCACATTAAGCTCGATTAAGCTCAATTTAGGATTGTCGAGGGGTGTCCGAGCAGCGGAGATGAATCATCCTCCTCCGTTTTTCTGGTATTCTTGATGATGGTGGAAGAGTAATCCCATGTGAAAGACCACCGCATGAGAAGTGCACACACAATGTTTACAAGCGAACCATGTGTGTTTAGAGTAATTCCTTATAGTAAAATACATGTGCTTTGAAGACATCTATTAATAATCATCAGCGATCAAATGAGGCGCGGAGGTCGCACAGTTCAAAATTCCTTCAATAAACAAAAAAACAACAAGGGGTGGTGAAAAACAAAACATCGATTTTTTTTAACGCAAGGCCAACGAGGAAACGGGCAAAACGAGATGCCAGAATTTTATCTACTGGAACGAATGTGTTTTTTTTTCTTGTAGAATCTATTTCAGAGTTTACGCATTCATTTGAACGTTGTTAGATGCGTTTCGGACGCAGTGAGACACCGCTAAAAATACGGCTCGACCGAATTATTTTAATGTCCTCTCTTCTCTTATGTGTGTGTGTGTTTTTTTTGTATCCTTCGTTCTTTATATTATTATTTTACTCTATATTTTTGGTGAACGCATATGGCCGGACACGCACTTCAAAGAAACCGCGCATAAAGCCTGCGATTATGCAAGGAGATTTACGTAATGCGACGACGGAAGTCCTTCCAAATAGATCTTGAAATGCATCATCGATCCTTTTTTTTTCTCGTTCCGCGCGGAATTCACCTGTTGTTGCATTCGCGTTGCATAAATATTTACAGTTTTCATATAGGTCAGTGTACGTGTTCTTCATTTTTTCTCGTCATTTTCGTTCGCTCCGCGTCCTTCCCGGTTTATTAGTCTCGTGCTCCAATTAACTCTTTATTTTACGAGTCCGATGCTTTTTATAGAAACCTATCACCACCGACAAAACCATTTTTAGATTGTTCACCGAATACTAATGGATGGAAACAAATATATAACATCCACTACTTGTGGATTATCACGTTATGGACTCTATAAATACACGAACCCATTGAAACTGTTTTTTTTTAAATTTTAAGATAATGGGAATTTCCGAAGAATCGATTTATACAGTTTTATACTAACGGGTAAAAAGTTAATTTTAGATTTCACTAATCAATATATATATCAACAATTACATTATTTTCGAATTATAAAGTTTGCTTCGTCATTTCCTCTATAAAAGGAATCTTTGAAGTAAATAGGCAAACACTATTAAATTTCATTGATGTCAATCATGTTTAAGATTTCTATTAGAAATTGAATAACAATCATTAATAATGTGAAGTCAACATTCCTATACAAGAGTTTACACAATTTTACTTCAATTAATATTAGAAACTCATGTTAACTTAATTTATTAGTAAAATATGTTGAAAAATACATTTTTTGAACTTTTCAACTTTTTAGTATGTTATTTTTTTTATACAAATTAATCTATCATTGAGGATTAATAGAAACTGACTATATATTTAACAAAGCAATAAAATTAATGATATCAAATGAATAATTAAACTTTATGTATGAAGCTTTGAGCGTTTCCACAAAAAAAGTCTTTTGATGATTCTAACACCAACATGAAATTAGGGTCTATTAATTGTCAGGGGCCTTTAATTACACGTCCTTCGTTTTTAATTTATAAATTCATTGTTTGAGTCATCCCATCGTGAAAGATGCAGATACAAAACACATAATGATGCAACAACATTTCAAAGGCTTCGAATTTCGTTTTGGAAACAGGGACAATATGTATGTGTTGCATTTGATCGTAGCCGCGCTTACTTTCGCATAACTTATTTTCCGCTCGGACCACCCAGTTTGCGTCTACGTTTGCGTAACTGGGTCATATCAATATAACAAAAAACAAAAAAAAAAGGAGAAACAAAGAAAGAATAACGCATGAATGGATATGCAAGTGAAGACGAAAATGCGTGTATGTGTTTGTATTAGCATAGCTAAGTGGCTTTGGTAAATGAGTGTGAATTGCATGGGCAAACGGTGATTCACGGTTCATCGTGGAATCCGAATCTAGGTCTCAGTTTTTGTTTACTTTTCGATAAGGACGCGTTTTATTTATTTCATCTGCGCGTGATTTTCTTGACGTTTTCGTTGATGGACGTTCTCTTTCAAACTGCTGTGACTTAAACTAAAATTGTAAAACAAGGATATTCTGGAATTGCTCAATCGCCGTTTGATGGTGAACTTGAAAATTGGATCATTCTTAATTGAATAACTCTTTGTGGGGCGGTGTTACACGAAATTATTATAATTTTCTAGAAAATTTACAGGAAAGAGGAATTATGCTTTAATTTGGTTGGTATGTTATGGGATGATTTTATATAGTCCATACCATCCGATGATGATTCAGTGGACGAAGTTGTCTAGAAATTTCTGACCAATTAAAGAAGTTTGTATCTTTTGGATTATTAGATTCAGATGTTGGGGTTGGTTAATATTGGGGATTATCGCTTCGTCCAATAAATAATGGAAGTGGACGCCTGTAGAATATTATGATGATGATAATAATAAAACGGGAAGCAGAGCTTTGATGATTTATTTTACTTGGCTTACATAAATAGCATCTACGGGTTGCTGGTTGTTTACTTTGGAGAGAGGAAGGTTCTCGCCGAGGTGGTCTATCCATGGAAATATCGCCAAGGGGAGGCTTTATTCCTTCCTCGAGGCGTCAGATTGGATTTTCAAGAGGTCTTCGACACCTCTTTCTCATCGCTCGCGTCCCTACTCCTTCCCATCTTTCCGTCAAGTGTTTACGAACTAATGACAATGCAAATTGCGTATAAACGACGTGATTACGAGGCCGACGCGCGGTTGCGTAACGGGCGGCTCAAGAAAGATGTGAATTCACACGATCCAAACGCACAACGAGCTCTTTTCATTCGTTTCTTTAATGCACGCTTTTATCAAAGCTATGAACTTTGACGCCGTTTTCCTATACAATTTTTTTTATTTCCTCCATCGCATTTCCTTATAGTCTCGATTAACTCCGAAGAACGAGGCTAAGCTGTGAATTAATTGTAGCAATCACCTATTGGGATTAGTTGAATTATTCTCAAGTTTTTTTTTTGTCCACACAAAGGAATTTACAGTTACAATTCGGAGACGTCGCATAATCACGTCTCTTCGCATCGATTGAAGAACTGTTATTCCATGTGTGCGTTGATGCAAGTTGGTGTACATTATTTCACTTCCAATCTCATATTTACAATGGGATTTACGTGACCCATTTAATAATGGTTGTGTAAATGTTCGAGGTTTTATTTTTTTCTTTCGACCGTCAGGTTTTTGGGAATGTTTCGCTTATCGCGAAGAGGGTAAATATTGGGTTTCTAATCTCGATGGCAGATGCATTCGGATCTTAATTAAGGCTCCGCATAAGCCCGCCAAGGGGATAAAAATAGCGCTCTAAAACTGTACACGCATTTCTTATATTTATAAAGCTGCCAAATATATGTATGTGGAGAGTGCTGCGAACTATTTTCGATTTTGTGAATCATGTGGGAGTTGCAACCCTTTGTGTTTTCATGACTATCATGCATATTGCATTCGTTTATTACAGATTTTCCTAATTTCAACTATGACTCACCACAACATACATAAAGAACATTGAAAATGACTAAATAAAATTTATTATATAAATCTCAGCGATATTTCTAACTAAATGAAAAATTAAAACAAACTTTTATTACAGATTTTCTTAATTTCAACTGAGACACAAAAATATGCATAAAGAATATTAGGAAAATATGAAATAATAGATGTAATAAACACATTTTTTAAATTAAATTGGAGAAATGTATGACTTGATTTCAAACATATCGTTTTTCAACATTTTTTGCAACTTGTTAGTAGTTGTCCTTGTTTATAACCTAAAATTTGTTATGCTTTGACATAAGGTGTGACAGCTGTCATTTTGTGACTCATTAAAAAATTAACGCTTTGCAATCAATATTGGGTCGCGACTCAAAGGTTGAGAAACTCTGATAACATAATTATATGTATACAATAATTTGTTTTCAAACTAGTTGATATTTGCATCGTAATCAACAGATAATTATGTAATATATAAATTAGTTTATTATTGGTGTCGGAGAAATGAACATCAAATAAAATGCATTATCAGTGTGCGTTCAAAAAGAAAAACATATTACCAAATAGTTATTATGATCAAAATATTATGCAAGTAATTATATATTTTCAGATAAGGAAAAAAATCAAATATTATTATTAATTAGAAATATTTGTTAAATCTATTTGTTAATTATAAAATTAATTAATTTATTTTATAGTTGTACTACGACCTAATTGTTAATAGTTTATCATCAGTTTCACGGTTTGACATAAGTTGACAGGTGTCATTTCGAGACCCATTAAAAAATTACCAAATTTGTAGACTATTACGTTGAGAAATATTTCATTTTAGCTCAGTTTATTTCAATATTAAAATGTAAATTTCATCATTGTCTATGTACATTGTTTTATTTCAATATTGCAATTTGAATTTCAACTATATGAAAATTACTATATTATTAAATTTTAATCAACTGAAAGTAAGTAAACATTGGATTATATCAACAACTTTCCATTCACGAAATTCCATGAAATCTTGAAACTATCCACGTTTAACTTGCATCAATATTGTTCATGATTATTCTGTTTGACAACTTAAGAAACTATTGACAAATAATGACAGCTGTCATTTTGCAACCATTACCATTTTTACCAAAAGTTGAGAAACAATGGTGTAGACTTTGTTTTTTCAGTGAAATTTATATTTGATTGCTTAATTTTGAAAAATGTTTCATTTTTGTTCAGTTTATTTCAATATTGCAATTTGAATTTCAACTATATGAAAATTACTATATTATTAAATTTTAATCAACTGAAAGTAAGTAAACATTGGATTATATCAACAACTTTCCATTCACGAAATTCCATGAAATCTTGAAACTATCCACGTTTAACTTGCATCAATATTGTTCATGATTATTTCAGTTTGACAACTTAAGAAACTATTGACAAATAGTGACAGCTGTCATTTTGCAACCGTTACCATTTTTACCAAAAGTTGAGAAACAATGGTGTAGACTTTGTTTTTTTTCAGTGAAATTTATATTTTATTACTGAATTTTGAAAAATGTTTCATTTTTGTTCAATTTATTTCAATATTGCATTTCAACTAAATTATTAAATTTTAATCAACAGAAAGTAATTTTTTCATTCACCAAATTCCATGAAATCTTGAAATTATCTACGTTCAACTTGCATGAAATCAAGCATCAATATTGTTCATGATTATTGCTTTGACATGATAAATACATATTGAAAGTATATATGATTTTATAAAGTAAAAAAATATGATTACTAAGGTAATCCTCAAAAAGAATGTGTACTATTTGAAACCGGACTAATTGAGGACTTTAAAACCGTTTTGAAATTATAGAATCCGATCGAAGCCGCACTATGCG
This sequence comes from Nicrophorus vespilloides, assembly GCF_001412225.1. NCBI lineage: Eukaryota > Metazoa > Arthropoda > Insecta > Coleoptera > Silphidae > Nicrophorus > Nicrophorus vespilloides. The sequence goes on from NW_017096727.1 coordinate 29,648, forward strand.
AGGTACGAGTTAATACTGTACTTGCATTATCAATCAGCAATTATAAAACACTAAAATTACAAATTTACAAATTGCGGACAAGGTGAATGAAATAATGTAGGTCATTAAAAAATACTCTTTATTTAAATGAAACAAAACCGTAAAACCAAACAGTATTTGTATTATATTATTACTTCCTTGATAATAAACTATGTCAAAGTGTTGTAAAAAACGAGCAAACACACATTCTCCATATTCAGCAAAGTCGTTACGTAAGTTTCAAAACAAAGCAGAAGCAGAAAGAAATAAATAATTTCGTATTCATTTCGTTTTGAATGCGGCATTGTTTGACCACAGAGGAATGAATAATTCCAAACCAAAAAAAAATAACCATTACGAAGCAATTATGTAATCGCACGGAACGTTACAGAACAGAATAAAACGGAATTGGCAATGTCGAATTCGCATTTAGGGATCGTTGTTCAATCGCGATAAACCAAAGTCATAATTAATTGCAATTCAGATTGCCTTAAAAGTCGAAGGAGGAGGGTAAAAAAAATGGGAACAGTTATGGTGTTAGCAATTGCTACTTTATGCGTGCGTTTGGTTGGGTCGTTGCTGATTGGATTGGATTTTTGGTTGGATGATTGGTGGTAACCACCATTGTAATTGGAATTCTTATCTGTGATGGAGGAGACCACCCCGAGCGGAATTAAAGCCACTTAAAGGATGGTGGAAAAGAGAATGAACCCCGATGATATTCCTCATTGTTTATTAATTCTTCGTAGTCACTTTATGGCCAGCATACGCTGACGAAGCGTAATTAATGAAGCCGAAAACTGCTCCAGAAGGAAAGGGGAAGAATGATTAACTGGGAATACTCGAAACATTGGTATCAATTGTATGCAAGGATCAGTTAAACGTTTATTCAATCTTGTGGTTTGTTCGATTGTTGAATATTGATGCACCTTAATAAAAGCTATCAAAGAACATTCATGGAAAATGATCATCTTTTTCAAGAGAAGATTCATGAAGACTCTAAGAAAATTAACGTTATTAGTTTCAACTTTGACCACTACAAAACCTTGAGCTCAATAATTTGCAAATTAGATATATTTTTTTAGATATATTTAATGTAATCTTTCAGATACTGAATAAAAGTTATAAAATACAATTGATATTTTGGAAATTGCAGATTTTTAATTAATATTTCTGAAATATTTTATGAAAAAAACGTATTTTTAAAAAGATTGGAACATCGAATGCCGATTTTTCTTTGTGTTTAATACGATTTTATGTGAATTACTTATATAATGGTTTAAATAAGCAATCAACTTTGATCAATCAATAATGATTCGAAAATATAAGTTTTCGAACTTATATTACCACCATTGCAAACATACGTAATCATACCGAAGCAGGGATCAAAAAGACACAACCTTAAGTTTATTTATATTTTACAGTTTTTCATTCCCTTTCATAAATATGTTTTTTGATACTTTTCCGACTTTGAAACCTTCTTTCATCTTATCCGAAACTGACTGGTCAGCAGCATTTTTAAAAAGTCATAAAAGTCTATAGTTATCTGATAATGTTATCATTGAGAAATTGTTCACCAAAGTTCGAAAAGTTTTAATTTAACTTCTTCAGTGTTAAGTTCCACAACTGAGGTTTTACTAAAATTCAATGTTAACGAAGAATTATCCATATTTTCAATCTCACTATTTGTTTTTATTAATACCAAATCTATTGAGTCTTCTTATATACCATGACCGGTCAAAATGACCCGTTTTTAAACTTACATATTACTCAATTTGTTACTGAATGAATTAGTAAATGAGCAAATTCCATAAGATGATGATTTGTTATCCATCATCACAATGTCTTGAAGTTAAGAGATGTTTGAGAAGAAAGGAAAATTCATGTTAACTAACAAAGTTTAGTTTAGAATGCTCAAAACATCCATCACTATGTCATGAAGTTAACTGCTTCCTTAACTTCTCAAGTTACGAAAGTTCACGTTAAATAATAACGTTTAGCCTAGAATATACACACACAAAAAAAGACTGTGAGCAATTGCACGAAACGAAGTCTCAACATTTAATTATCCGTGTCTCGCTGTTTGCTATTCTTCGACCGCTAAATATAGATGGAGCCATCCGCGCCTTCCATTGATCCATAACAATGGACCGTAAACATCGTTTGAAGAAAAGCGCGCGCTCTGGTGAAAAAAAAATCCGCGCTGCGCGAATCCCGTCACTAATTGTTTCTAGATCTGTTCAGTTTTAGTTACAGTTATAATAGGGCATTGTGTGTGCAAACACACAAACACATCAAAACCCAGCCCACCATTTGTTCCACATAGAATTTCATTTCCCATCGATTCCACGCCTTCGATATTAAATTTAATTCAATCCATATAGCTTCCCGTTTGCTCTGTGCAAATGCTTTCAGTTTTTATTCGCAAAACGCACACGGAATTGTTCAGCTCTTCCCTTGTTTTTTTTTATGGTTATTATTACCATTTAGCTTCGAGCTGCATCCTTCCTTCCTCCCACGAACAATACCATAATGCTATTATTCCGAGTGATGTACATGTCGTGTGCATCGAGTATAGTTGTTTATGCACCTTTTGTGCCCATCCGAATGTGACGTTCACACCATCTTCGATCCGCGCAAATATTACGTAATCCGCATTTATTTAAAGCTCCTAGATTACATGCTATGTACTAGCTTAGCAAAACTATAAATAGACTGTTTAAAGTATCCCAAGGAATTTTACTTTTCGTTTTTTTTTTATCAGTTTACAATTATTGTATATAAATCGTTATTTAAATAACCGCGTGCGTAATACCACTATTTAAACAAAACTTCCCTAAACAAAATTAGTTTCCTCTTTGTACATACCGACAAATCCTTGTTTAAATATTTAACAATTTTTATTTTTAAACTTACAAAAACAAAATTTATTATTTATAAATTTAAATTTATCCTTAATTTAAGTACTTTACTAAGATTATTTACTTATTACAACTCGTAGACTCATGCGAATTTTTACGTATTTACGTATTTTTTTATCCTTATTTTAAGTTATTGCAACAAATATAATATAAACTTAACACAATAACAAAATAAATTGCTGCAAAGTGTTTTACTGAGAAAATTTAGTTATTACAAATTTTGAAAAAATATATTGCAAATCTTTCTGCATTCGTTTTCTGTATATATTTGCTTATTTAATGTTGTGGTTGTTATAAAGTTTCCATTAAACGTTTAACCTTGAGTCGAGTTTCCATCCAAGAATTAAACTATAAACGTGTTGAACTCGGCTCTATCCTCAACGTTTTCCTAGAAACAGACACAGCGGATCCTTTTTATTTTATCCACCCGTTCCGGCAATTAACGAGCATCTAAAATTAACTCCTTCCAGAAACATCCAATGCACAAAGAAAGGATAAAAAATCCATGGATAAAATATAGCATAAATAAATTCTGTCGAAAAGAGGAACACATTTTTTTTTGCGCATGGAATTTTGCAAATCGTTTACGTAAATATTGCGCGATTTGTGTATGAGAAATTGCCAACGGGCAGTAAATTTTCGGTTTGGTTTATTTTCCCAGATAAGTGTGTAACATGTAGCAGATAAAACTGGAACGGGATTTTATGGACTCGCAACAAAAAACAAAACGGCTGCAGCTTCGAACAGTTCAAAGGTTTTTTTTTTCTCTTCTTCAATAAGTTTGAACAAACCAAATGGAATTAAACTTGTCACATCGAAGATTTATTATCCAAAACATCCATAGATCATAGATTTTTTTAGCTTCCTAATATTTCTTTAATAAGTTATTACTACATTATCCACAATCAGAACATTTTCTAAATCATCTTAAAAAATTCTCTTCATATTACATACTTTGAGTTTTCAATTTTTTGTGTTTATTAACCTTAGATAAAACAATAAATTATAATGAAGATGTTAATGAACATTTTGAAAGGCAGATCTAATGATTCGAATCGTTTCAGTCGTTGAGTTGTTAAGTTCTTGTCAAATTGATTTATAGCTGTTTCAATCCATTCAATTTTTGTACTGGTTGCATTTTTTCCTTATTTTTTATGTAATAAAACCACAAGATTTCACCGTTACTTTTCAGTAGTTCCATATTTGTATGTCATGCAAACAAATAAAATTTAGAATGTATATCTGTTAATATTTTCCAATTTTAGATTTCTTAAAGTTAAAATTCAAAGTAATTCCTCTTTGTCCAAGTAAATCTTTCATCACATTTCCATTTAATTGAAATTGTTGTATTCAAGTTTTTGAGGTCTTTCTCGGTGAGAACGTGACGAGCTACGATTTGCTCTGGTTAACACTTATTTTTTGGAATACTTGATTCTATTGGGTACAAGTAAAGAAGTCAGGTATTTGACTTGAAATTACGCAAACGCAAACTTTTGTAGTTATTCTCAATTAATTCAATTTAAGCGAATTGAAGGAGTTTAGTGAAGAGAAATTCATATATTCCTTCATTGATGTAAATATAATTAAATATGATGCATGTAGAAGTAATAGTGTATTTAGTAATATCTAAAAATACAAAATTTTCTGGTTCTATCTTTATGATCCTGACACATATTTTCGCGTATAAACTCGAATGATTTTCGCTTGAATGAATAGTGTAAATTGCAAGTGATGAGGTCACGGCATAATTTTAGCCCTAATAGATCTAAATTAATTGAGGTCGAGGCGTTCTCATATTTTTAGCGCTGGATTAGAGTGGAGTAGCTTCATCTCAATTCAGTTGCACAATCCGCTCATACTTCGATTTTCCTTCGAAACGAATGTCCAAAGTTAGACCAAAAACCATACTTCGGATATCGAAACTGGTCTTTCCTTATCTTGAGTGGTGATTAAGTGCGGAGGTTAAAAGCTCCCTGCAGCTCTTCGTGAGGAATGCCACCACTATTAGAGAACACCCAGATAATGGGACGACGACGTGAGACCGTTTGCGTCTGGGAGCAATGATGATGTTTATTTTCTGGCTCCAAGTAAACTTCCTCATCCGTTTCGTTTTTCCATTTGTCCAAGAAAACGAGACTGAAAGAACGAACAAAAAAAAAAGAAAAGGAAAATTGTTTTCCTTCCTTATTCGAAGCGAGAGGTCACGGATAAAGGCCGCAATAAAGATAACAAACTACAAATATTTGCACTTGGAAAGATTCAGCCTCGAGCATTAACAGGTTGCGCAAATATAAAACTTGTATTCGAAATTGGAGGAATAAGAAACGTGGTTTATGTAACCTGCAAGTCTATTGTGTAACGCACAACCGTTTGTATCCGGTGGAGGCTATAAATAATTAACCGAATCTGGGGTGGATAGGATTTCAGGGTGTTCCTAATCCTCATAATAGATGATACACCTCGTGCATCTTCCATTCAAATTAGCAATTCGATATTGTTATATCATTCTTCAACAATTCGATGGGAAAAGTGGAAAAACTAATTCGGAAAATTACGTTGACAGTAATGCGTTTTCCATGTTGAGGCAGAGAGCCAGCAAAAACTCATCGCACATCATTTTATGGACAGCGCAAATAGATTTAATGTCGATATTACATTTCCTGACCGAATCAATAAAAGTTGCACATGAAATATGTATATATATATAAAAGAAATAAATACATGGATGTGGAATATGTGAAACGCTTCACGCCTATTTCTGTCGCTTCTTTATTTAGACCGAAATGTGTATTAGATGAAAATAGATGATGAACATTCTCCGCTTCAAAAATTCCAAAAAAAAAAAAATAATGAATAAGTAAAAAAAATTGTATTGGGAGTGGATGTATGATGGTTTAATTATCTTTGCCCTCCTACATGTTTCGCTTCTTAACAAGAAAATTGATTGATGCATCCATTTATAAGATGTAATCTCACATGTACAAACGTAGTGTAACAGCGCATACAAATGATGGGAATCTTGAAATTCAAGTTTTATATAAAAAATTTAGTTTTTTTCCTAGTCGGTATATTTATTACTTTAAAGGAGAATCGACCGAAGGATGAAAGTACGGTAATTTCGGAACGGAAACTGGGGTTGTTCGAAGGGATATCGTTTTCACGGCCTTAATGATACGCTACCTGCCCTATATTCACGCTCCTATTGCCGACACACACAAAAAAAAACCTCCGTTCCTGAAGCAGACGCAACACCTTGAACTTCGTTTTTCTTTCTACTTCACTGTTATATAATTCTTAAGGTACAAGAAAGAAATAGTAGTAGGTAGTTGGAATTCTAGAAAGTAGCACCAGGTTTCGCAGACAATGGTCACCCGGAATAATAATCCTCTTTTATGTTTTGACACTTCAAAGGGATGCACAATAAATAAATGAATGCTAAGCGTTCTTCAATGAAGCATTAAACGTTTTTTTTTTCTTCTTCGTCTCCCCGCAAGATCCTTTCTGGAATGCAAGATTAAACGAATCTTGATTTTTTTTTATTAACTCGAAGATAAAGTAAATATATGACTTTGCTTCGATCATTAAGAATAAATCTTTTGTTATATTAATAGTTGACAAAACAACAATTAAATAATACAAGTTTGATTAATGATTTCTCACAAATAAAATTTATTACAATCATTAAAAAATCATTATTTTTTGGTAAACTTACAGCAATAAATATTTCAATTAAATATGTTAAACTTTTTTACATTACAATTATAAAATGTATCAAACAAATTATAAAATACATACATTCAAATCCATACGTTTTGAAGATGAAAACTTTGAACGATTTACGATGAAGTTAAAAAAAATAAAATTGAAAGCTTAACGTTGATTTTTCACTTTCACGTAACTTGTAAGAAAAATGTAATGCGGAGT
>NW_017096728.1:0-3857 GCF_001412225.1 Nicrophorus vespilloides
GCATATGAAAGCTGAATGTTTGAATTCATGAGATTTCATCCATTGGTCTGTAGAAATTCATGGATATCGATAATTCTTATATGACATCTTTAAAGATTTTACTTGGACTGCGTTTCGGAAAATATTTTTCTTGTTTTTTTCGTTGAAACTTTGAGACTATGAATATTTTAAAGGCGTTTTGCATTTGCAGAGGTTGTAAACGATGTAATTTATGAAGGCAAAGAACGAAAGGAGAAGATGAAGAAAAAAATACACACGACACCAGTTAGTGTGAGAAAGAGAGCGGTGAGGGGTTTCAAATTAGCGAACAGCGTTAACTATCCACTGGGAACTTTGGCTTTAAAGAACGTGACTTCCTTGTGCAAACGCAGAGGACTCTTTGCAACTCGTCCTTATATCCTCCCCTTGTGTCTTATCCTTTTTAGTAATTCGCATACTCTCGAGTCCTTGAGTAGAGGAGATCTCCGACGATAAAGGGGAAACTTACTAGGCGCATCCACCGAAAACCTTCTGTCTCTTTGTAAATATATAAAAAGAAAATCAAAAGTTTTCAAGCTTCTTTCAATTGAGTGACACAGTTTACTCTCTCTTGTATATTTCATTTAAGTATTTAAATTATTATTTATTTGTTGTTAGAAATTATCCTGAAAAACTGAAAAGTTTACGTTCTTAGAAGAAAGAAGTTGTAATCTTGTGTTAAAATTAAGTTTGTATGGATTCCCACGAGGATCGGTCCTGCGTCCTTGCATCGATTTTCTGTCTGCGAAACGTGTTTATTTATTGGAAGCAAAAGAAAAAATGGGTTTCCAATGGAATAAAATGTTTCGGCTTCTTCTCTCGATCGTGAGAGTTGCGACCTTTTGCCATTTAAACATGTTACGCTTATATAAATCAAATCACCGGTCTGCCTGTCAGGTTTATTGCGCGCGATGATTGATAGTGCGTTGGGTGAGCGCGCGAAATTAGAATTCGAAAACTAATGTTTCCATCGAGCTCGAATTCCTCACGAGACGTGTGAAGCAAATAATAAAACATCGTTTTAGTTCTTGCTTGATTCTCTGCTTTTGATGATGGAGGCATTGACCTTCCTTGACAACATCGTCCTTGCTTTTTATTATTAATAGTTGAGGGAGGCGAACAGAAAAAGGACGAAATGAACGTTGAAATTACTTTATCCACCCTCCAATTTGCTGCTGCTGCTGTTGTTGTTTGTATGAAAATATTTTCGAGGCGTGTGCAACTATCTTATTTCGATTCATTTTTCCGGCGGTGAAGAAATTTATTTACAAGCTTTCGACAATGGTGCGTTTCCGCTCCGCCCTTCGCGTCACGGCGGTTTAAGGGCGGAAAAGAAAAGGATAAAAAAATATATAAAGTAACCAGAAAAACGAGTAGATGGAAATAGAAAGAAAACAATAGGGAACGGAACGGAATATGCCGGAAAGAATTTATAGACAGCGTCTTCGTATATTTCATGACATCCTTTATTTATTTAGGTTTTTTTCTTCAGTTATTTTCAACGGCATACGTACACACACACACACCCCTTTTTACCGCCACAGCAGACGTCACGTCGCGCGATACAAATTGGCGTCTTCGATCTTTCCCTTTCTTTCTCTGTTCAACCCTCTAAAAACTGAAAAAAATGTAGAGATAAAAAAAAATTTAGAAACATTTTCTTTGTTTCACGTCCAATTAAAATGGTAATAATTTATTTAAATATAAGAAGAAAAGAAGGGGAGGCTCGCAGCAGGCTTTGTGCAAACAAATGTAAACTTTTTGTACCTGGGAAAAAGTTAATTGTTGTAGGTTGCTGAATTTGTCATGAATTCGAATTTTGTCGTTGAAATTGTGGAAAAAGGGAAAAGTTTTGGTTTTGCGGGCAGTTTGCGCGTGCAATTAATTAATTATTGAATATTGCGCGTAATTTATACTCGTGCCTCAAATGAATTAATTAAACGAGCAGAGTGCGAACTGTACCGTTCGTTTGCGCGCCGAATATTTATTATTTTATTGCTTTCGTTCGTTTTGGGCGTACAGAAAAATAAGCGACGGCGGGGCGGCCAGTTAATTGCGCCTCCCCTATAATTCGGAAATATCGTCGATTGATGTTAATTTATTGGTTTTTACGGTCCATCAATTCGCATTAGTTTCGCGTTTCTCGTCCCCTTTTCCATGGAGCAATTTCAATTTCGCAGTTGGTTTTAAGTAAACTTCGTATACATTTTGGAAGTAGAGTGTTTTCGCTGATTTGGAATAAAAATTGATAAATATTTAGTAAAGAAGTTGGAATCATTTGAGATTTGTATAAATGTTATGTGATTGGGATAATTTCTAATTGAGTTGACTATGGTACCATCTATCGAGGCAATGTGAAAGCGGTGATTTTGGGGGTTGATCGGGTGATCTTATTTAATTAAGTGGAATAATGGGATGTAGTTTAAGGAATAAGGGTCGTGGAGATAAAGTGTTAAATGAATTGTAAGAAATGTTGTGAGAGTTTTCTCATTTTTGTTGCCAAACTATTAGACCTTAGTTGTAGAAGGATCTCACGTAGGCTGGAGTAATTAATTTAATTGCCGTAATAAACACAGACGGCGGCGGCGGCGGTGCTAGACTTGGAATTGGACCACGTATAGAATACAGGCTTGGTGTGTTGCAAGACAAACAAACAAAAAGAAAGTGCGTGTGTGCTCACGAAATGGCGGATAGGATGAATGTGTGATTAATCCAGGAGGACAATGGAAGGATGAGGATACACACAATCTCGTAGCAGGCATTGAGATGTAAATAAAGTGCAGCACTGCGATACGTGCTTGGATGTGTATGGGCTTCCGATGTAATTAATAAGCAGTGCGGGGGAGGATTGAGTATGTGTAGACTGGTGGATAGGACAGAGGGAGTGAGAGAGAGAGATGGTGCAGAGGATGTAACGCAGATGTCCCGCGAGGGTTCCTCGTGGGAGTCTCATCTCATCTCCAGAGCACGGGACGTAATTAATTGAGCGGACCCGTCTCTATGCAGAATCGTCCTTCTCCTCTCCCGAAACCGTCGTCGTCGTCGTCGATGCGCGTGGATATATTAAGGAGACAAGTCATTGTGCGAGATGGAGAGAGAGAGAGAGAGAGATAGTTTTGAGATGAAGTTAGAGTTGGAAAGGAGGAAGGAAGGACACCGATCCGCACGAAGGAAGGGTGAATGCCAGAATGGAATCCATTAAGGAGGAAATGGAAGTGACGTGGGTTCTCTAGGAATTTTTAGAGCTGCGGCGAAAACCTCAAGTGCACGGGAAAAAATTCGCACACTCCTCGCACATTACTCAAATATCTTACGACCGTTAAAAAAACCTCTACTCCGCTCTACACGACCCGTTTTATTCACACCCCAAAACCCGTGCGACGTTCTCTCTCGCCCTTTTGTTTGCGAAACGCCGGATGCTAGACTCTACTAGCAACTATACCCCGTACGCGAAGGGTTGTTTTATCAAACTATGATTATCGCACCAGGCATTACACCCGAGACTACATTAAACTACACTAGACTAGAACATAAAGAGATCCAATCTCTTTCGGACCAACTACATTACCTAGTGGAACACCAACTTCACTATTATTTCACATTCATAATACCAACAAGAATTCACGAAATTTTAAACACTTTTGGAACTTTTGAAGGAATTTTGATGATAAGATTAAGAAAAGTGAAGTAATTGGACCAACGACATTACCCAGTGGAACACCAACTTCACTATTATTTCACGTTCATAATACCAACAAGAATTTAACGAAAATTATTAATTTTCAAAAACTATTTACTTTTGAAGGAATTTTGATGATAAGATTAAGAAAAGTGAAGTA
>NW_017096729.1:0-14083 GCF_001412225.1 Nicrophorus vespilloides
GTAATGCGTTGCATATTACACATTCATAATATAGAAAAAATAATATAAAAAGTAATAAGAAAACCATATTATATACAAATTGTATGTGTAAACAAATAGATACATACAAAAATATATGAAAAAAAAAGGATTAATAACAATAATAATAAAAACATATGTATAAAACAAAAGAATGAAAAAATAAAAAAAAATAAAATATGGTTTAATAACAATAATAAAAAAAAGATATAAAACAAAAGAATTAAAAAAATAAAAGATGAGAGAGAAAATGTTCGTTCCATTTGTTCCTCTCCTGTTAAATATTATAATGATGTTCAATGTGCAATGCAATTTTATTTTTATTGTAATTATAAATGTGTATCGTATTTTTCAATACGATCTTATAGATTATGTAAACTTATATTTCGTTCATGTTTTCGGTCGGCGGGTGTGTGTCATGACTTTGTGTTCTTCTGTTTCAGGATTAATTTAATTTTATTGTATGTCATGTCACTAATCGTTACGTTCCCTTTCAGGTACCTAGATCATAGCATTTCCTTCTATCCTAAATTTTCCCTATTTCCTTTTTGATTCCTCCCGGGTGTGCGGTCGCGCGTTTGCTCTCATTTGCTGTGAATGAGAGCAGCGGCCTCCACGTGACCGCATGTCCAGGTGCTAAATGAAGGTTTATCATCTTCTTATGAAGATGATAACCAGGTACCATTTCATGCGCAACACACAGCCTCTGAATTGATGCAAGACCGTACACATTTATCTTCACGGGGTTGCACCTGTTTTACACAGAAAATGTGACGGATCTCGTTTTCATCCACTAGATTAACCATTCGTTGATTTGTCTATGGGATGAAAATTAAATTATCTTGAAAGTATTGTGTTTGTCCTTTTAAGAAATGTAAACCATTCAAGGAATTCAGTTTAAATATTTGAGAAGAACACACAAATATCATGTTTATTTTTTGTGTGTTTTACGATCTATATTTATACTTATTCCGGATTACTATTTTCAAGTACGTTTAGTTTCGTGTTGATTGCCACTATCATTAAACACTAATTACTAATCGGAGGACGCGAGTTGGTTGTTTCGTTACGAAATTTAAATGACACTTTTTTGTAAATCTTCTAAAAATAGTTACAAAACCTAGAAATATTAATATGTAATGATAACGTAAACGTACTGTTTATCCTTAGATAAAGAGAGCACACGTTTCCGTTTGCTCGTGATTCCTCCTCGATCCGTCCGTATTTGTTGTGTGTTGTTTATACGACGACGAATTCCATTCATCTAAAAATACAATTATTTACTCGTTCACCCACTAATCTCCAAACGAACACATATTAATTTAGTTAAATCATTCCGTAAGTTTACACGATTATTCAACACGAATTTGTTTTGTATTTAAAAACGGTTGATTATTAAATAGGATATAATGTAAACACACACATTGAAAATGTTCAGTCCACATGTTTCAGTTCATGTGACCCAATTTGAGTGCTTCAGAAGGAAAAAAATTGTGAATCTTGATGTATCTTCATTGCATTGTTACAACTTGTACTGTAAGCTGTATAGATCAATTATTTACAAATTGTGAGCTCACGTTTTTAGTTTATAGTCGATTACAAATGCACGCTTGCTGAGGAAGAGGTATAGCAAGAGGCGGCGGCTGCGAAAATATTACTTGGCAGAGCGAGTTATATGGGTTAGTGTTCCACATTTTTTTTTTCCTGTTGTTGCTTCATTTTTCAGCGCTCATTGTGCAGAAATTTTTTGTTTATTTTCGATCCACGTTCAAGTTCACGACTCACGTTCTCTTGCGTGTTGCAGATTTGCATCGAGAAATAAATGGTAGCAGAAATTCGCCTTTTTCACTCTTTTCCCTTTTTTTTTCTCTCAGGTCGATTGAAGATTGAAGAAGCTCGCTGTAACGTAACCTCGAGTCGAAATCGACGAATTTCTTATGCAACCTCGAGGCGGAGCGCAGAGCAACAACCTCGGCCAAGGATTTTCGGGCCGGGCCGGGCCGGAGAAAGTGGAAACGAATATTATATACTTTTCATTTCGGGATGACGATGATGATGAAAAGAAACGCGTGATAATTCCAGCATCTCCAAGGACTTCCTCTGGTAAATTAACATTTCCTTACTAATCCCATGTATATGATGTGTGTGTGTTCTGTTTTTTTGGGTTTAACTTTGAAGCGGACGTGTATTGTAATTGATGTTAATGAAATGTAATTAATTTCGTGTATTAATAACGCTTGTTGCTTTTATCGAACACATACCATTATTGCGGGCGTTTATTTATATTTATCGTGTTTTCCCATTTTTGTCTTCCATTCTCCTCCTACAAATAGCGTAAATTATTGTGAATAAGAGAAAGCAAGTCCAATGTCGATGCAACCTTCGTCGGGTTTATTAACCCAGTGAACAATTCAATATCGAAGTCTACTAATTGACTAATTGCAGATATTGTACTTGTTTTCTTGCAATTCGATATTGTAAGTGGAAATAAAGGAGAGAGTCGCGAATTGCGCTGCGTTATAACCCACTAGGTCATATTCGATTCGGTGCGGTGTAAATAAATTGCTGCCTCAAGGTGAGCGAAACATCCTTGGACTTTATAACATCGAGTCGAAGCAGACTCGGAAACGACGATCCTCCTTCAGGATCTGTTCTACATAGAATTAGAAATTATCTGAGTGTAGAGAAGTTATATAAACTGGTGCGATCGGCCGTGAATTTTTTTTCGGGACGTTGCGAAAATAAAGTCGCGTCCTCGGATCTGCGCGCCCGATAACGCGCGATATTTTGGAAGATTTTGTGAGGATTCTCGTCCCATTGCCAAATAAATACCGTTCTGAGGTTTCGCAAACGCACGCGCTCGCTCGATGTTTGCCCAATTCATCCTCCTCCTCCTCCAATGGGCGAGCAATGTCGAAGCGAAGGTAAAGGACAATTAGCGAATCCCCGGCCTTCCAACCCCGCGAGAGATTACGTTGACGCAGCAGCGCAAAATGTTTCCTGTCCTCCAAACAATAATTCAATGTATTACAAAAAAATAATAATAATATGATGATAATGCGTAAGTCTTTAAGGACGGATTGATAAGAGCTTTCCAATGACGAGGACGCGCTTTTATCTAATCGTGGCTGAAATAACAATAGTTGAAGGAAATAAGCGGTATCCTCATAGGTGCGTGAATGCAATTCGCGCAGTTAAAAAATCGTAATTTACGGCCTTTTTACGACGTGTCCAATAAAAGGCACTTCCTCCTCCGGATCGTGTTTGTTTTCGCTGTTTCTTTATTGCGTCGTCGATCATTGACAGAGAAGTCGATGACCCAATTTCTCGCATCTCTTCATAAACTGTTTCGTTATTTATATAATCGTTTTTTGCTTCGCTTATTTATTTTATTTACAATTTGACCCTGACTCGTAGTCGAAAAATCGGCAAGGACGCAAGAGCGCGTCTAAATTAAGAGAGTGTAAGTAAAGAAAGATGGATCCACGCGTGGATGGATGGATCTTTCTTCGGTTGCGTTACGTTTCGGGGAAAGAAAGCGAGAGTTTTGTGTTAGTGTGTGTTACTTGTATAGTGTAGACACGCACATAATTCCTTTTTTTTTTGGAATGGGAGAGAATGAGAGTCAGGGTCAAGGCCATTCCAATAGAGAGACCCACACATGCTTTTCGTGTTCTAAGTTCGGTAAGGCCCCACGCACCAATGCGTGCGCGCACTCTTCTTCTTCTACAACAACAGCACACTCGCAACGAAAAAAGAAAACTCATTCGGAATACTCAAATCCGACAACTTTCAATTTACTGTTACGTAATTGTATTATTACTTTATTTGTTCTTTGATTCCATTACAGGATTCCACTTCAACTTAATTTTATTCAAATATTTACTTAATCTACATAACTCAATATTGCAGGTCATTAAGACACAATAAAGTACTTATTTCGTATACGAAAAAATAGTAATTTTATGTAATAATTGAATATTGAGCGCAAATCGAAATAGAATTAGACAGTTATATAAATAGATTTGACTGTTTAAAAAAATGAAATTTCCTATTCTTAAGCACGCACATATATGTTTTTTTTTTCACGTCGTATCTTTTATTCGAACGTGCATCCTTCAGCTCTTTCATTTTACACCGTTTTACCGTGTTTTATAACAGTATGTAAAAGATGAAAGGGAAACTGCAGCCAAATACAATATTTCTGTTTCGTTCAATTACTAAAATCCTTCTTTTCAGTTTCATGACTAAATCTGTTGCGTCAAGTGCACTTGACCTTATTATCAAATTTCTTATTTTAAATGTTAACCTAGAGGTCTAGAAATAAATGCAATAAAGTTCAATTATTGTTCGCGATATTGTTGTGTGCTTTTTGGCAAAAATTTGGCCAAGGCCCAATAGTAGTCGGTACGCGAGAATAGACGATTTGTTTACATCTTCTTTTTTTCTTTCTATTTTTACAAGTATGAAGTATAGAAAAGTTAATTTTTAAAATAAATTAATGAGTTTGTTTGGAGGAACTGTGAAACGATTAGTTAGATAACGAGTCTAAATATTAAACAAATCCGAACGATAAATAAACGCGCATTGACGACCAAAAAAATAGTTTATTTGTGGGCACATTTTTGTGTCATTCTTTTAGTTTTTATGGCATATTTAAAACGAAAGAACGTTTCACTCTCACCGCTCGTCGGCTCTTCGAACATTTTTTTTTTATATTTATTAAGGCATTGACCCTCCAAAAAGAGAAGAAAATGAAAAGAAAGACGAAGAGAGAATTCTGTGATTCCATTATGCAACGCACACACACACTTGATGACTGCTTTTCTCCGCTGCATCCTTTGTTTTTCAAGGTCGAAAAGTTTATGTGTGTGTGTGTTATGTATATAAGTTTCAAAATAAATATTTAATCCACTTTTCGACTTTCTAATTTTACATATTTTTTCTTCTCTTTCGTGATCTTTCGTAATCGAATCGTAGCAATAATTGCGTTTTTATAGTTTATTAAGTATTAGTTATGGTGATTGCAATGTTATCTTTATTTCAATTTGTGACTGTTTTGTAATTTGTATATGGAAATTGTGTAATTGTTGTAGAAATTATGTTGAAGAAAAGTGAACGAAATTGAGCGTTGGAAGAAAGAAAAAGAAGGGAAATTTGTTTAGTCTGTGTCTGTGGGTTATTGGTACGGAGTGTGTGTGCAGTGGTGGAATGGTGCGGCGACCGAAACTTTCCCGACAAAATCAATAAAGTGCACTCTCTCGCATTGCACACGAATCCCCCGAGCCAAAAATAATACAAGAAGTGCCCAGACGTATTTACGGTTTCCCCGCGCGAGACTCGATCGAAAAGTCTGACTTTTTATTAATTTCATTTCCATTTTCTCACAAATCAACATTTTCTTTGGTATTAATACACACTGCATTGAGTAATAACTAACATCAATTTGATGGAAATCAAGTGGTTTTGCGAGACCTGCACATGTTTGTTGCACGAACGGTGTAAATAGATATAAACTGATTTATTTGTTTTATGAATTATTGTTGATTCTTGGATAACGAATGTGTCATATCGTGTCTGTTTATTTACAATAACATCGGTTATTATTATAGTAATAATAACAAGAACCATTTTTTGCATTTGCTCCGGTGAAGTTGATTCCAATATATACATTTATTTCGACGTGCAAACGTTTGCACACGTTTAACTTTGCCCGCAATAACATTTAATACAATCTGTTTCTGTTTCAATGTCAGACGGTCAGTGTTTCTTTCTTTTTCTCTCTTTCTCTTTTCATATATAAATATATACATCATCGAAATGCATTCACGTAGATTTATTACAAAGTATAAGTGTAATCATCCGAGTCTGATTACTCTGTGAGACTCTGTAGATATTTATATTTTATATATAATTTGACCTATCTTTGAATGCGCAGGAGAAGACATAAACAAGGTTGAATCTCAAAAAAGAAAACTAATAACATTACGTGCATAGAAAACGAGCGGCAGATGGTTTCAATCAGGCGAAGAATTCAAATACATTTGGTTGTTGCTTAGAACATATTTGCGGAATTTCGCGTAAGTCGAAAATAAATGTAAACGGCCAGCGGTATCTGTTTGCTCGTTACTTTCGTACTGATCGTTTTCGTCGTCTAATTGCATATTTTAAAACGTTGACAAAAAGTGTCAAAAAATTTGACGTTTAAATCGTTTACAATCAAATTTTACGTGTCGAGTTATGTCAATAACACATATTTTCTAATCGCTTATCAGTTTTTACGTCAAAATTGATGACGTTTGACATAAACGTCAAAAATTTTGACGTTCAAATCGTTTACAACAAATTTTACGTTTCGAGTTATGTCAATAACATATATTTTGTTATCTCTTGTCAGTTGTTACGTCAACAAATTTATGACGTTTGACGTACGTCAACAAATTTTGACGTTCAAATCGTTTTCAACAAGTTTTACGTGTCGAGTTATGTCAATAACATATATTTTGTTATCTCTTGTCAGTTGTTACGTCAACAAATTTTGACGTTCAAATCGTTTTCAACGAGTTTTATGTCAAAATTTATGACGTTTATGTCAAAAATTAAAGTTCGTTCTTTCTTACTGTTACAACTTGTACGGTTGATGAAATATATATATATATGTACATGCACACATTGTTTGGCTAACTTCCGGCTTTCGGTGCCCTTGACGTTTACCCCAGTTCCATGGAAATTTACATTTCGGTTCGGTTTCGTCGTGGACCAACTGCTTTTACATGCATATGCACGTACATGTACGAGCATTGTTCTCATTACAAATTATTTTTTTTTAATTAATTAATTAAATATCAACTTGTTTTCGAGAAAACTTGTTCCAATTACGAGTCGACATAACATATACATGCGCACATGGACAATTATTAGTAATTTAAACTTAATTAAGTAGCTTAAAATTGACTTCACACCGGAAAAGAATACACGATTTACATTGTGGTAATTTGATTTTAAAAATTATAATTAAGTTTGTAAGAAAGGAATTGCGATGAACGTTGTTCGGTTTGTAATTTGAATTGATAAATAATGCCTCTCTCTGTATTATATTTATAGCCTGACGACGACGAAGGATTGTTTGCGGATCGTCCTTCGCGAGCGAACGAAACGATAATTGTGAGCATTCGGCGCGGACTCTGTTCTCGACGATTTACGGTCCTCACCCTTATTAGGAATGGTAATTGTGGAATGCGCGCAGAAGAAAGGAGGTGACAATTTTGACCTAAATTATTATAAATATCGTTCCTGAGACTTTTCTCCGTCTGCCCGGACGATTCGAACGTTTTTAAAGCGTTAGAGGGGTGGGTGTTTTTTTTTTCTTCTTTTTGGTATTGGCGCAGCGAAGGGGGAATTCGGGTTTTTCCTTGTGGCGGAATGAACGGGGTCGTAGCACCCCGGACGGGGTCGGTCTGAGGCGGCGGCGGCTGTGCGATGGAAAGGGAAACGAGCGTCGCGACGCTGCCTCCGGGGTTGAACCTTAACTGGTATTGTGGGGAAGGGATGAGCGGGGGCGGCGACGACGACGCCGCGTCCTTGGCCGAGTGTTCGGGTGAATGGCCAGGAGTACGAGCGTCGTCTGCAGGCGTTGCAGGACGAGGAACAAAACACACTCACTCACACATACGTGCGCAACGTTGCCAACTGTTACCGTCGTCCTGCGGAATCGCGTTTATACTGTAATCTAATTTACGGTCGACGCGACCATCAATCAAAGCGCACCCCCTCGTAATTAGGGTGAAAATGCATTCCTCCTCGGAACGGAATTAGGAACGGGTAAAAGAGTGATGCGCAGCAGGAGGATATATAAAAATATACATATATATGGGGAAGCAGGAAAAAGGGCGCGGTTCGGTTTTTACGCACTCTTGATTTATCCTCTCGCTTTCCTCCTACGAAGGTGTTTTAATTGGAAGCCCATCAAAAAGAAAAAAAAATGTATACGGATTTACGAGAAATTACTCAATTCCACTGCGCTCGTGGCGGACGTCGTCTCTTGTTGCGGTTGTGACCTCAACAGTAAATAAATAAAGAATAACGTGCTTTATCAAGCGTTGACCCTGAAACGCAGTCGAGCAGGCCGCGATTGTGACGTGGGGGTGGTGGGGGTCGAGGGGGTTGTGTGGCGCACATGATACGGGGAGACCACCGCCGCCTTTCGAGTCCTTTCTTATCGGACACGCTCACGTCTACGACTCAGTGCATTGATCCTCTATTGACACAATAACAAATGGATTCCACATTTTCCTTTCCCTTCTATAGTTTTTTTTTTCTTTGCTATTTTCCAATAGATAACATCTCTGCATTTCTCAAAAGAAAATGAACGACGACGGTTTTGAGACGCGTGCAAAAGCAACCACAACAACCCCAATTTTGCAGTGTCATTAGAAATCCTGCAAAACATTATTACAAACATCTTAAATTTAACTTATTACTTCGTCAATTAACTTTAACATTTAACGTGTTGTTATGACTATGCGCATCCAGTTGAATCAAACGTTTATTTTTACTTTAATCATATTATGTCTACGCATTACTTCATTAAACGCACACACATTAATTTGAATGAACTAAATCTGTATTAGTTACACAATCATAGTTGAAACATTTTTACTTTGAACGTTAACAATTTATAGATATAAAAAAAACGTACTATCTAAAACTGTAAAGCTTGTATAAACGTTTAAGTGAAATGCACAGGGATTTCACTAAAACTCTCCAAACTTTAAACTCTTTGTGAAAGGTAAATCTCGAATAAGACGCATCACGGTTTAACCGAAGCTCAAAACTGTTTTCATTTTCGTGGCAAAGCTCTTCGTAAATTACGTCTTTTAACTTGAAGTTAACAACAAAAAAACGATTGTATTTATTTTTTTTAAAGATGTTTTAATTGCAGTTTGTGGAATTGATGTATTTTCGTTTGTTGAGCTTCTCGTGTTGAAGCGAGGGTGATGTCGTTGCGGGTGAGTCACGACGATATCGCTTCGCACTCTTTCTCGTCCCGCTCGTAAGTCTCAAGCTGAAGACTCGTGCGCTGGGTTTAATATAGGTTAGGGATGCGGCGGGTCTTTAAAAATAGAGCGGCTTCGAAAATAGCAACCCCGAAAAACGAAAAGAATGAAAGGAATAAGAAGTAGGAGAGAGAGCGAGAGAGAGAATCGCTCCATTCTTCCCGATTTAAAACCAAAGCCAGACGACGAAAACCACGAAATTCTCGCGATGCATATCCTCAATTAGATAGATTTAGACTTTGCTTTGTACACGTTTCCGAGAAACGCGTGCCTAATTATAGTTGAATTGAACTAATTTGTATTAATAGTATAATCTTCTTTACTTAAATTATTAATTATTTACAGTTCATTATAGAAAAAAGAATATTAATAAGTTAAAAATAAACACAGTTATTGAATTACTATTTCATAGTGTACAAATGATAACTTGAATACCAATATCAGTACTGTAACGTAACGTAATGACAATTAGAACACTGAATATAAATGCAAATGCATTGCAATAATGATAATGTTCGTGTTAAGTGTAATGTTGTACGATTACTGTTGTCTTTTTCTTTTGTGGTATTTGGAACTAACTCGGTAGTCGATTTAAAAGAAATAAAGTCAAGTCTCGTTAGGGTGGAATAGGTTATTTCCGTCCGCGTCCTCGCTTATCTCTATATTTAAACCTATTCCACATTTTCTTTTGTGCTTTCGGAATTCCGTGCTCGCACCACTATCGCTCGCAGCGTAAACAATCCTCTTCTTCTAGACGAAATAAAAATTTAGAAAAGAACGGTTTTCGGATTGATGGATGTATGGAAAAAAGTACAAATACTAATTGTGTATTTCTTTTGATTATTCAGATGATTTATTCCCAGACGAAAGTAGATGGAAACATATTGGATCGGTGGTCGTGTCTTTAATAGGTTGAGCTTCGGTTTTGTTTCTGCCCGGTTTGCTGAAAAGGATCGATGCAGATTCGGAGCGCAAAGTCAACAGAAGTCGTAACAAGTCTGTAAACAAGGGTAGGTGACCGGGCTTCGGCGTTGGAGAAGGGAGGGAGTGAGTGAGTGAGGGCGGATGGTGGCGGCGGCGTCGGCGTCCGAGGGTTGCGCCTGGGGTTGGGGTGTCCCGCCGTGTCATGACCCCGACCTTATGCAGGTGGTTGAACCGCACGCGATACATGCGCAATGACCGATATGACGCTATTGCGATACTTTCATTACAACACACATATGCACGTACAAAGCTCTCTCTCTCTCCTTCCTCCCCCACATTTCGAAACTGAACTCTCGCTCTTTCGCATTTGCGAATATACTCAATGATTTATATAAAAATCCAAAGGGGGAAAGAACGCCCCCTATCAAAAGACACTGCGGAAAAAATATACACTCCGCGCAAAGTCGTTCATCCTAATATCAAACTTTACACATCAAAAGCAATATTGCTATGCAAAAAATTTCCATAAACGTAAGAAATTTTGTTCACAACTTACGTATCTCAATTATTAGTACGCAACTGTTTTTTTTTTACGTAACGTATGTCTAATGTTTTACTTGGGTAGCTTATTTTTTTTTGTGATACAACAATTTTTCTTGTGCGTTGTTTATTTACGGAAGTATTGCCGAATTCTTCGGGTCGGATCTTCTGACCCTCCTTCGTTCCACATATTTATGTCCTAGAAACTTTTTCCCCTACGCATTTCGAACCCCCCTCAACGCTCTCTTAATAACCTTATTTCTTTCGCTCTCTCTCTCCCAAACCCTCAATGATTTATATGATGCAAGGAAAACAGGATAACAAAAATAAATATATATTTTTTTTCAGATCCAATTGGAATTCGATTATAGTTATGTAAGTAAGGCAATTGTTACTTTGTTATTATTGTCAATTGTTTCATCGACAATTGAAAGTATTGACGTTTTTGTTGTTATCATTTGTTAACAGATGATTATTAACATTTCTATTGAGAATTATGTCCCCTCAAGAAGAAAAAATACGATTCAAATGAATCATTTATCCGAGTCACAGGAGATCACTTTCTTCTTCGCTTTCGTAAAATACTCAATTATTTACGTAAAGAGCGTTGCTTTCCAAACAAAACTCCCCTTCTTTTGAATGCAAAGAAATTGAGTGTATGAAAAAAAAATAACGTTGGCGAAGAAAGTAAATTTCAAACAATTCAATTTTATCAAGTATTCATTGAAACGATTTTCCTTTTATTTTTATTTTTTTTTTTGTATATATATAAAACATACTTTTGACCTTTCCCACAAAAGAAAAGTTATTTTCGGTTCGGTTTTCATTAATGAGTTGGAAATTGAACGAAATTTACAATAATTCTTTGACATTTTAATGTAACGTAAAAGGGGGGAAAACAAAACAGAAAAAGAGCGCGTCTTTAAATAGTGTTACGTAATTAGACAGACGACACAACGACGGTCACGTTTCAAACCCCGAAAAACGATCCAGTCTAAATTTACAATCATCATCTCGAGCGTATGAATAAAAGACGCACGTTGCTAACGAGACGGCAATCAATCCAGGTTACATAATTAATAAGTAGGCGGGCAGAGACGTGTACGTGTCTCAACGTTTATATTGGATACGTAATAAATCTGATCTGATTATTAGCAGATTTATTAATAACTAATAATAGCGCGTTTCCTCCCTTCCATTTAATAATAACGGACAATTAATATTATCAAAAACAAAAAAAAGTATATATAAAAACGTAATAGATTTATGGAGTGAAATGTAATTTTTCTAAATATAATTAAAATTGATGCAAATTACGTCAATTTATTTACAACCAATTTCCGATCCTTTTGTTTTTCCTGTGGTTGCTATGAAAAATATATTTGTTAAATCGGTTGCTAGGCAATATTTGATAAACAATGTGAATATTTGTTAGATTAAGTGACGTAACTGTAATTATAGTATATATATATTGATTGTGAATAGCATTTTTAGGATATTTGCATTATTTTGGTATTAGTTTAAGTGCGTAACAATGAACCCTGTGCGTGTAAGATAAGAATAGGGGAGGAACAGCGGTCGTGTGTGTTCTTTTTTTTTTTCAGGACATGATGCGCGTGAAATCGAGATTGCGTAGCTGTCATGTGTATAATGCAAATAACAAAATGTTTGAAATTAGACGCGTTTATGCTTGGAATTTAGTGTTAAAGTTTAGTCATAGAATGATGCAGATATGGGAATTTCATAAATTACAGAAAAAAAAGAAAAATGTTCATATTTTTCGCACACATGGTTATCCGCAAGTGCAAGAGTGCCATGGGGCAATGTCCTGCAGCACACGGACGTCGACCTGAGGAGGAGGCTCCCCTTGCTTGTCTCGAGTGTTTCAGATCAATGCGGCGGCGGCGGCGGCGATGGTGGTGGTGGTGGTGTTGGAAGCGGCGGCGTCTGGCCCCAAACCCCCGAACCTCGCCAACCCTACGCCACCTACGCACGCATCCACGGTGACTCCTCCACACACACACACACGTGAGTGACTCATGGTAAAAGCGTGCTGTAGGTCGTGGTGAATGCACTCCGCTATCTCTCTTTCGCTCGCTCATATCGAACGAATTAGAGTACGATGAGGCTACTAACATCGATTTTGAGCAAGCAAGCAACAACAACAAATACAGAAGGAAATATGGGGGATGCGGTGAACGAGGAGAAGAAGCTATAGAGAGAATGCAAGAGGAATCGGTGAGGCGGCGGCGGCGGCCGAAGAAGAAATAGTAGTGTGCTGAGAATAATAAACAAAGCACTACCGTTATATGTGCAGCATGCTGCTATATAGCTAATAGTCCGAAGTGTAATTGAACTCTAAAACGCATTTTAATGAGCGGAGATATGAGTGGTGGAGGGACGACGACGTTACGAGCACAAGGCGCGATCTATAGTTTAATCGTACCCACAACAACAACAAAAACACGCTTTTACGTCCTTTTTTCCCTATTTTCCTTCCACACTCGACACGCACACAAAAGCGCAAAGATATTGGAGACGTGAAGAGAGGAACGACGTATAGCGAAGCATCGACTAATGAATAAAGCAACGCAACGCCCACTCGATGAATGAAGACCGAGATGATGAATGTGGTGCATATAAATATTTTGGTTTCCACAGACTTAACACATAAATAATTATGTTTTAACGAACATATTTCAATAACTCTTTACAATTAATTGTAATTACGTAAAATTTGATAAATAAAAATTTATAATTATCAAAGTTGTCAGTGTATTTCCACATGAGTTAGGCAACATCAATTGATCCCTTTGATACGTTTTGCCTACAATCGTAATTTTTTACGTAAAAAGATGATTATTTATTTTTTGTATAATAATAATAATATGTGTGTTACAGAATGTTCGTCTTCGAAATCGGGGTTGAGTCACCATGGTGTTGTTTCGTTACCGGGTGACACACACACCAGAGTACACAACATGGGGGATACTCAAGGTTTGGATCACCAAGGCAACGGCAAGTGACGTTCTTCGGGGGCGAAACGGTTTCATCAGCTGAATTATTTAAGCTGCACGCATTTATTTCAGTTATTCAGTTAAGTTAATGTTAAATTAACACTAATATTGCAATTGTTTCAGGTCGCTGTGATGATATCAAAGCAGGTGCTGAAAATAAAACATGAATTGACTGTCACTGTCATTGAGTCACTTTACAATTATCTTTACAACTTTATAAGTTATCATCAATTAATTATATTAGATTATTTAGTTAATTAATGATTAATTTCAAATTCAGTTAATCTGGTAATATTTAATTTGCTGCAGTTTGTATTGATTATTACTAATATTTTAATTGTTTCAGAAGATGAAATCGAAGCAGGCGCTGAAAAAAAAAACAAGAATTAAGTGGCTGTCATTTTTGAATTGAAATTGTTTGATCTCGACTGTTTCAGGTCACTGTGATGATATCAAAGCAGGTGCTGAAAATAAAACATGAATTGACTGTCACTGTCATTGAGTCACTTTCCAATTGGAATTGTTTGA
>NW_017096729.1:14101-14672 GCF_001412225.1 Nicrophorus vespilloides
AGTTAATTAACTGTTATTTAATTGTAATACATTTTCTTTTAGATATGAAAATTGTGATTTTGGAATTTGTTTGAATTTCTGGATTGTTGGATTTATGGAATTACGTAAGTTTAATTATAATAGTTTTAAATAATTATATAATATGTTCGTTTTGTGTTCAAGAAAATTGATATGAAATTGAGGAAAATCTTCGGTTGTGGATGAAGGTTAAGCTGCACGCCTTTATTTTAGTTATTAAGTTAATGTTAAATTAACACTAATATTGCAATTTTTTCAGGTCGCTGTGATGATATCAAAGCAGGTGCTGAAAATAAAACATGAATTGATTGTCACTGTCATTGAGTCACTTTACAATTATCTTTACAACTTTATAAGTTATCATCAATTAATTATATTAGATTATTTAGTTAATTAATGATTAATTTCAAATTCAGTTAATCTGGTAATATTTAATTTGCTGCAGTTTGTATTGATTATAACTAATATTGTAATTGTTTCAGATGATGGAATCGAAGCAGGCGCTGAAAAAAAAACAAGAATTAAGTGGCTGTCATTTTTGAATTGGAATTGT
>NW_017096730.1:0-5991 GCF_001412225.1 Nicrophorus vespilloides
CTCGTTACTCAATTACTCTTTAAGCAAAGTTCCACTGTATGTGTATCTATCTATATAATCATTAACTTATTTTCGAAAGAACTATAAGTATAATAGTCAAAATTAAAAAAAAAAACATTGCATTAACATTAATTTCAACTGTATATTATTGCATAAAATATGATTAACAAAGTATTGTAATAAAAAATTATAAAATAATGTAGTAACAAAAATATAATTAAGCTATATAAAGGATATACATAACAATCCGTTCAATATTGTGATGCAGCGTTGAGGGAACACAGCACGCATACGCAAAACATAACATTTGCATAAAATTAACGTAAATTGCTTTACGCGTTTTTTCTAATTATAATAGCGCGAAATATTAATGGAGGGTTTGCTTCTTACTCGTCCTGTTTATGTATTAGGGGAGTTTAGGCATTAGCGAGTGGACATGACAAAAAGGAGGAGAAGGCTTTGGGACCATTAAGGAGGGTAGCCTTTGCAGAAACCCTTCCTTCCTTCCTTGCTCCTCCTCTATGTACATCTCATGCAAACCCTATCTATCTATTAGTCGCTGTTTCTTCTCCACGTAACACCGCAACCTAATTTCCACTCGCTTCTAATCAACGATACAATAATGCATGCAAATACATCGGCATATACATCAAAAACACATTAGCTATTAATCAGCACTGCTCAAAATTTAATTCGCATCGAAATTTATTATTGCAACGGCAATTATTTTCTATAACCATTTATTCACTTCATCCGAACTCATTTATAACGCACTCGTGTGCACACATTCATCGAATGGACAACGAACGAGTGT
The DNA here is from genome assembly GCF_001412225.1 of Nicrophorus vespilloides. Taxonomy (NCBI): domain Eukaryota; kingdom Metazoa; phylum Arthropoda; class Insecta; order Coleoptera; family Silphidae; genus Nicrophorus; species Nicrophorus vespilloides. The sequence goes on from NW_017096730.1 coordinate 815, forward strand.
GTGAGAGAGAAAAACAAATAGATAAACAGAGGAAACGACAGATCAGTTGCAAGCAAATATATAATTACTGAAAAATGTAACGAAGATTTATTAGTTGTATGCATCCGCAGAAAATGAGACTAAATAAATTGAAATTGAACCTTTTTTTTCTCTCTTTTTGTTGTGTTTGGCAAATTCAATTCGTAATTATTTAATGTGATGAAAACGCTTGCATAGCAAACAATCTCTCGGCGAACGATTTCTGAGTCAAAAAGGGGGCAAATTTCGTGGGTGGTTATCACGTGGGTAAAACATGGCATGGGCGTAGTTTGAGCTTTATCAAAAGTCACCTCCTACCATAAGATTTAATTAAGACGTCACCTCCTAAATTGAGGATTTAATTAAGTCTTGCAATGGGTTTATTCACCGACCAGTAAAGTACTTGTCAAATAACCTAATTTGTCACTGTTAACTCATTTAGGATTTCGCACATGTCATGTGGCAAGTAGTTATTTACCTATGTTACCATGTTAACTTAATCTGAACACTTATACACTCTTGTATAGATACATTTAACATGTTGATTCCTTAACCATCTGTGTGAACATTAAATTCATGTAAAGCATACATTTTAATTCCTCTGTCCGAAAATACGATAAACATGTGAGAAAAAATATTAAATTCTTTTTAAAAATAATAATAGTGACATTTACTGCTACAAATAACCACACTACAACTCAACAAAATAACATAATAAGAAAATTTGTTATTTAACCATCATCAACAGTGTTGATTTTACAATATCAATTGCGAAAGGAATACTATGAATCGTTCCTGATTTAATAGTATATTCTTTATTTCAGCCAAATTGGCAGAGTAATCTTTTCGATTTCTTCCGCATTTTAAATTTGTTTTTGAAGAAACATCGGTTTTACCTTCTCTATATTGAGCTTATGCTGAATGCCAGATTCTTCTTATGATCAGAGAGAATACGTGGAATGCAATTTATTAATAGTACCATTTTCTAATTTTTCTATGTTCTTCATATACTATAATAGGTAGATACCACGACGTTGTTCATCATTAAATTGCTTAGATTTGGCATCATTTCTTTGTAAATTCACGTTATTTGGGTTAAAATTTTCCATTTTGAAATTACTGCGGTGAGTATTTTATTTTTCTTAAAAAAAACTTATTTTTGGTCTTTAAATTCCAACTTAACTCAAAAGTAACGCCTGTTAGATTATTTAGCAATTCATGTAAATAATATCAATATAATATGTATTTCCCAGTGGACCAAAGACGATGTGTGGTGTCGAGCCCTCGCAAATCGAGTGGCACCCATAAAGAGCTGCCGATGGAACCTTACAACAAAACAATATGATATATTTTTGCTTATTATTCAAGATTTATCCAATACTTAATTATTCAACACTTGTCAATGCCTGAAATGTAAATCGAATATATTAATAAAACGTATTGGTTAATTACAGGTTTTATAAAGATTTATATGTTAATATTACTAAAACTTGTTTGGAATTTATAAGAAATTTTCAAAATTTAAATTTTTTGGCGCTTGTATTTGTGGCGCCACCTATAGAGCTGGCAGTGTACTAAGGATTCGAAAACAGCGCCACAGCAGTGGCCATACAAGAAATTTTTCATATGACTTGGTCATATTGCTAGTTGCTTCGAAATTCTAAATAATCTAAGTCTGTTATATGCAACAAATGCATACATGGGTTTTGTGATAATTGACAATATGTAAAATAATTGCACATGGCATAAATAACTGAATTAAGTAAAATATAATATGCAATCACTAATTGCATGCGGATCGATTGAACGATCTGAAACTAGATGACATGCCGATTTTTCACAAAATTATAATAAACATATAAATACAGTTACAAAAACAAAGCCCTAAGCTCTTCATTCTATCTCTTTTTCTTTCAATCACATAAGCTCACAGCATATCAATACTCGAAATTCAGGTCCATTGTTTTGAAAATTACAAAAGTAGCGTCACTAAAACCACTGTAACTTGTGATCTAAACGTCAGATTGTCATGAAAGTTGGACACGCGTCGTTTGAAGATTGGTACTTTCTAGAAATCATCTATATGTCATCCTACGAACTTATTGAGTGTGGTGTTATATGTCTATAAAACTAGAAGTACCGTATTTTTTCAGACTCATATTTTGCGTCTTATCGTCCAAAGGTTACATTAAAATATTTTTTTCAATAAATCGTCTCCAAATTTGAGGTGCCTCTAAATTTATAGTCCGAAAAAAAAAGGCACGCCACTGAAGGTAGTATGACGCTTCATAAATCTTTAAAATGTTTATTCTAAAATTAGAAAAAAATAAGCGTAAAACATAAAAGATATAAGGTGAGGTATAAACCAAATGTGATCAATTATGCAAAATAATATGGAAACAAAGCAGCAGAAAGACATTTTGGTCCGCCATCAACAGAGAAAATGGTTTGAGAATGGAGAAAACAACAGGAACAATTAAAACTGCTAATTAAAGACAAGACATAATTCCGTTCGCACTTAGTAAAAGGGACTCAATTTGAGGTTCGTCTTATAGTCCGAAAAATACTTTAATTACAATAAATACAAAATTGAAATGTTTTCGCAACTCGTATAAAATTGCTTCGTGGGCCACGTTTGAGGCCACTGGTCTAAGGGATGCATATTATATAATCAGACGTAAGATTCAAAAAATCATACAGAATTCTACAAAATGGAATATTTGATCAAATATTAATTTATATAATTTCCCACGTTGACAGATCGACATAAACGAGGAAAGTTGCTGACTTATAATGTAGTTAGTTACTATTACATAATAAAACTTGTTACAAACTGTGGCAGATATTTAGATATCTTTGAGAACTGCTAAATTCCTATTGAAATCCTACTACAATTTTATTTTCATAATAATTTCAGTTTCTGATTAATGTTACAAAATTTGTTATTTGATACTTGTTTACAATTATTAGTTGCAAATTTATTAGGGATAAATATAGGTCGTCATAAAAAAAGTAATTTACATAGTATTTTATGAAATAGTAAATAATAAATTGAAATATTTTATATTCTAGCAACATTAATTGTTTTGTTCATAGAACGCAATGTTTCATACTTTTTTTTTATCGGTAAATGTATATAATTTTATAGGTTATAATAATATTATATTCATAATTGCACAAAATAATTATATATAGAATTAATTAATTTTACAAAAACTGTATGAAATACTTCAGATCAAATGGGACAAGTTTTATTACTTTCCTTGTATGATCCAAAAGTCCTTCACTCTTTCATTTCTTGCTTCTACCAATTATAGTCTCTTTCAAATCCCTCTTTTGTCCACTCCACGCTGTCACACTTATTGTCCCAATGTGACTACTCTCCCATAAACCTACACGGTAATTGTCTCATATTGAGCCGGTATCTCTTTGACCTTTTCAATTATAAAGCAATATAAATTGCACACTTCCGCTCTATTCTTGTTCAATAAAGATAAAACTTAAAAAATATATTTTCCACATGTTCATAAAATTCGCTCGCTACAGCTAACAAATAATGATCATTAATCTCCTAATTTTCTTTACAATTTGTTCAGTATAAACAATGTATTATTTTTTATTTACATACTTAATAGTTTTTTATTCTTATTTTTCAAATTTAAGTGAAATAGTTTATTTCCTGTTTTTGTTTAAGAATATAAGAAAATTTACTTAAAAATTACTAATATTCTTTTCAAAAACTGGAATACCTTGAATAGTATATGTAATCAGTACCCACCATTTCCCGAACTAAAGCATAAAAATTGCTTAACTGAATTTAATTAAATTTTGTCAATTAAAATTTAGTTTGTTTTGAAATTTTCAAATTGGACTATATTGAGTCTGGACTGATCGAAAAGGTACTACGCGAGGTATTGCTGTATATATTTATAGAAGTTGGTATAATCAAAAAAGTTATATTTGCATCTCGATAAAAGACAAACTCGAAATGACCGAAGAGGGAAAAAGTAAAAAAAATGTACTAAACTTTATTAGCTTCTACATGAGAACTCGCAACTCTCCACTGAAAACTAATTTATAAAGTTATATAGCTTTTCACCACTTTGGACCTACGGCAAAACAACTATAAGGAAAAGTTAGCAAGCCAAGGACGGAAATCATATAAAGATTCTTGTTGAAACCTTTAAGAAAGATCATCCTATGTCCACTAGAAAGAAGTTTAGATAGCCATCAAAATATATGACACTCATGGTCAATCAACTATTTCGAACAACTGCCAGGCAATTACTCAGGATTGAAAACCTTTACAGAATTGTTGAATTAAAATAATTTGATATTTATTTTCTTTGGCTTCGTCAGTATAAAGGTTTTCTACATCTTCCAATTAAAAACCATCATTTCATACATTCAATACATTTTAAACATTCCCTTTATTAACATTTTCGAAACCTATTGATTTATGATCAATCATTGATCCATTTCGATAACTTTATTTCAAATGTCTTTGAAGTTCTGGTACAAACTTTTGATCGTCGAGCATTAATGTAAGCAACTATAAATCAGTTATTGCTATTTCTTTCTGATCTATTAATTATTTATCAGTGAAAAGTCTATAAAAACGAGCTTAGTTCTTTACAATTCTTCTAGTTGAATGCATAAATTGCAATTTCTTGAACGTGGGTCAGATATTCGAAGCATCCACAAACGTATTTTTTTTATTATGTCATAATTTAATTTACAATATAATTCCTGCGAATAAATTGGTAAACTTCGCAATAGAAGTTTTTACCATTATATTCTTCTGTAATTTATTGGTTGGCGCCGTCTTGTAGGTTAATTTCAGTATATTGATGCTTTCTCTACGATTCCATTATTTCCTTTGACTGTATCACTGTCAATGTTCATCGACTTGGCTGAAGGGCAATATGCTGAACTTTTTTAATTTGACTGTCCATTCATGATGAACGGTGGCCTTGTTGCTACATGCACCGAGAGGTGCGCACAAAGGGCTTCGAACCGGTGCCCACGGAATCGTGGGTAGGGCGACTTAACCATTAGAAAGAAATTCCACTAATTAATTGAAATGTGTCAAGTGTAGAAATTATATTATTTGCACGACACTGGACAGGATTGTATACTTTAAAATGATGTTGAAGAAA
>NW_017096731.1:0-5127 GCF_001412225.1 Nicrophorus vespilloides
GCAAATTAATTCAATAAATAATGTAATATAGACTTACGCAATAATATTTTGGGTAATATTTGTTATATAATTTTATCCGTTTGGCTGTAATTTGAATCATTCGTTACAATATGATCAACGATTATATATAACAAATATTGTTATATAATTATATTGTTATATAATTGAAAATCAATTAAATGTGAAAACAATTATATTATATTATATATTATAGTTTTATCCGTTTGGCTGTAATTCATGTTTAAATTTGGTAATAATTTGGTTCCTTAGACTCTAACTAATGAGAAGGATAAAATTGTTTATGTTGAGAAGACAGATCATCATAATTTGGTTGCATGGTTGTTAATTTTATTGTTAGTGTTTTATTACTATCGAATGAATATCTTATCCATTCAATATTCTTGTTTAAATCAGGAAAATTGTTTTTTTCATTTTACTAATTGAATTTATTGAAATTCGCAATAACGACTTTTATTATTTTCCATTTCGGGCGTTTAAAAAAACTGTACCGCGTACCCCCATCAAACTCTTCCCGTACCCTCGGAGGTAATTATAATCATACAAAGAAAAATAATCTTATATGACTGTAATTACAATATAATTTCTTTATTTTCATTGCACAAAGATCACATTACTGTTAAAACGTAAAAAAATATATACAAATACAAATTCAATCAACTATTATGCAAATGTACGTATTAATTAAAAAAAAAATAATGATTATGTAAATGAGTTCTTTTGTTTTTGCTAGCGTTCGTCCACCTTTGCATGATAATGTAAACGTGCACGTCAACGTGTGAGCATTTAATTCAAGTCTGACCGGTGAACAAAGCGATGACAAACAGAGCAAGAGGAACGTTGAACAGTTTCATGTAAGATGTCCAATAAATAAAAGCGCGATGATGAATAGATTGAAAAAAGTAGTGGTTTCGGTTTTTGTGCACGGAGGCAGTATAAAAAAAACAGAGGAAGACCAGTAAAACGTATGGTGATGAAAGGCGTACGAAACGGTGAAGAAGTTGTAGAACCGTTCGTCGGCTTTTTTACAATGATGCTCTTACCTACCAAGTGCAGTTCGAAGCTCGAGGAAAGACACACACACAGAGAGAGAGAGAGAGAGAGAGAGAGAGAAAGAGCACAAAAGAAAAGGGGAAAAATAACAAAATGAAAAAGGACCGATCGATGGAAACCCGAAACGCACTTAATGGGGCAATAAAAATAATAAAAAGAACTGACAATATGGTGGTAGTAAGCAATTAATGGTGGCAGTAAAATGTTTCGATTCGAAACAGAAAACCTCTTCTCTTTTCCACTTCCACCCATCGCAACTGGAGAAGACCTCATCTCGAGTTGAACTACAAAATGAAAAGAAGAAGAAGAAAAAAAATACGAAACAAAGCAGAAGCTGGAGGAGATTCGAGCAATCGTTAGGAAAGGAGAAATTGAAACTTATTGCGCTATAAAAATAAAAGAGGAGCAGCGACATTTTCATTATATTTTTTTTTCTTCTTTCTCTTCGACTTCTTCCTCAGAATCCCCGCACACAAACATTTTTACAGAGCGATATAAAAGTTACGATTCCAATAATTTATTTTCTCTGCGCAGTTTTTCCTTTCTCAATGACGGTCCGCAATTTCTAATAACTTCAATAAATTATTATTGCTTCTAAAACTATTCCGTCTCAATCCACTCAGCCAATCACATTGAATTTATTGTAGTAAGGATTTGTGATACAATTTCACATACCGTTTCAATATTTTTATTTCCTTGTTCTAAATCGTTTTATTTTGAATTTACTTTTACATTTATTACATTTGAATTCACAAGATATATTATTATATAAATATCTTTACTTTAATTCATTTTGAAAACTTATTAACTAATCTGCAAATTTAATTACATACTGGGAAAGGAAGTTATTATGCAATTAATACATCATCTTTGATAATTAAAGAAGACTAGTTAATGCTTTCGTATTTATTCAATGGTTATATTATAAAACTATAATTAAATACATGAAAATACAAATATCATAATTTTATATTATACAAAATAATAGAAAGAAAAAATAAGTATAATTTTAATAAATTGTAAAGTAACAATTTTTTGTTTACTTGGCAAGTATCGTGTAGTGTGTAAGAAACTTTAGTCAAGTGAAATAAATATATCAAACAGAAAATGAAATCTCTTCGAGGCATAAAACGAGAATTGACCCATGAAATATCCGAAACCTTCAAAGCCGAAATGGACACTTTATTACGTCATATATATATATATTTTTTTATGACTGACCATAAACGCGTAGACTTGTATTCAGCTTTCACGAAGCTTATCATTACAATCTCATAAATGGCAACTTAAAGAGAAGAAGAAGAAGAAGAAAAAAAGTATATAAATATAAAGGAGAATGCCGTAAAAGCCTTGAGCACTTCACCACAAACTGTGATTCTAATCCCTATTGTTATTAACGAAATAAAAATATATATATGGGCTACTCACAAATCAGAATTAATGGTATTCGCTATTTCGTGTTTGTTTAATATAACAATGCACACATTACTAATTGTAAAATCATTTCATTTTTAGATTTTTCTTTTCATTTATTATAATTAACAAATGAGTCCAATTAATCCGGAATATTGATAGTAATTCTTATCACTTTTTTCTTATTCTATATTAATAAGATATTTGCACAAGTTATTTTATTACTCTTTAATTGAAACCTTCAAAGAATAAACTATAAAAAAATGCATATATTAATAAACAACTATACAAAACTACGACTCAGTGCGGATTCAGTATAGTCCGATTTCATAAATTTCAACAAAAACTAAATTATAATTGAGCAAAATGTATGTATTTGCTATAAATTATTGTTATAAATAAATGGAACGAAATGAATTAAAATCTATATATTCAATACAAATTAAATAATGAATGCAGCAGCTTTATGTGTATATAAATGGGAATAGTTATAATTCTATAAATATTCGTCACTGTTGAAACAAATGGATATAAAAACGGGAGCATTTAATTTGTAATGTTTCGCTGAAACATTCCGAATAATGATTCCCGTTTCTTTTTTTTATTTTGTACAAGCGTCAATTTGAAATGAACGGGGGAGTTGGAATAAAAATGGAAGAGATCCAGCATAAAATAACGGACGATGCGACGTGAATGCTCTGCTGGAATTTTTGGTCGCCATTTTAATTATAAACCATAAATAATGGAGCAGCAGCAATGGAGACTCGAATTCGGGCGACAAAACAAACTATTGACGTTCGCATTGGATGCATCAATTCATTATTTATCTCCATAAAAAAAAACAAATCGTGTGTCCTGAATAACAATATCATTTAAATGTATTACTTTTCCTAATGATTTCATTAGTTACATGAGCAAAATACAAACAACTTTTGAAAAAAAAAATAGTTATAATGATAAGCTATTATCAATGATGACAATGATAGCAGTAACATTGAACTGAGAGCTGCATTTGCACAATTTGTACCAACATACATAAATATAATACAGTATAAAAAAGTCTATATGTAAGGAACTTGACTATGTGAAATATTGATAATTTTACAGGTAGATCGTGATCAATTTTTTAAGTAGAAAAGTTGAACAAACAAATTGGTCACAGTACAGATTTAATTAGAAATAAAAAAAAGTATGATTATATAAGTTGTATAAAATTACATTGGTCATTTAACTATTAGTAATTATGCGATCATTCATTCTTGATGTTATAGATTACATATACCTTTATATGACAAAAAAAATAATTTAAAAATATCCAAAAAAAAAGTTACTTACTAAAATATTATAAAAATGTAATTAAGGAAGACTACAAAATTAAATATGAAAAAATATGCACTTTCAATGTAAAAAAATAGTTTACAACAAACTAATGTTATAATAATTTAAATTCGATAAAAAAAATATTGCGCAGGAAATAATCAAAAAGTAATTTCCGCCTTAAATGTTCATATTTTTCTTAAATTTCTTCAAATTTGTATAATCGCTTTTTAAAATACTGCAATTCAGTTTCGAAATTATTATGTAGGAACAATGGATTAGCAAATTTTCAAAAAAAAGAACAAAAAAAAATGACAAAGAATAAACGACAATTTATATCATAATTTTACGTTAGTAATATTTCTTAAATAACTTTGTCATCAACATTGCATTATAAAGAGAACCTTCCAATTCGTTTTGTTTAGGTTTAAACTAATATTTTTAGTTTGTGTTTGTAAGTATATACTTTAATAACTTTAACAAAGACACAATTTATGAAATTTGATGTACTTTAATTTAGTAAGTATTTATATTGAAAACATGTTTTTTTCGACACTTATAGATCAACATGAGACTGTTGTAACAGTGTAACGTTTTGGGGATTCGTATGGTGCATGTATTGGATTTGGTGTGTGCGCACGGTCGAAATCCAATAGATTAGTAAGTTAAACGCACCGATAATTGACGTCCGTCCCGGAAATCAATCAGCCCGGAAGCAGGATTAAGCTCAGAGGAATTCGGAGACCACCCAGTGTTTAATTGCCAGATAGATGGGACGAGAGTCGGTGAGATGGAGAGAGAGTTAGAAAGATAGATATATAGATTTGCAGTGGGATAGATTGGGTGAGAGAGATACAGAGAGTTAGAGGCGTCCATTTATCATTACCTCGATTACGTTTCGCACGTTTCCGGGAGGGATGAGAACCACCACCTCACTGGTTCGGAAAAGTTTTGCCGGCAGGGCTAAAATACAAAACTTCAATTAGTGAACGTCAATAATATGGGGAAGCAACATTTGAACAGGAAATTTGCAACGTAATCCAATTTACATGCGAGGATCCTTCTCGTAAAGTTTTGCAGCACGTAAACGACCTTCCCCGATAGTCGGAGGAAGTTAAATGCCAGACAAATTTTGTTTGTAAATCGAATTTCGATTTCCCCACATTTTGTTTTTACCCAAAACATTTAACTTTCTACAATATTAAATGTTTGAAACAGGACTAATCGAGGACTTTAAAAAAATAATTTTGTGTACATTTTCTTTTTAATTTTGATCAATTCAGTTCAGTGGTTTCCAAACTTGATGTTACTACGCCTCCCTCAAAA
>NW_017096731.1:5135-5846 GCF_001412225.1 Nicrophorus vespilloides
AAAATACTGCTTTTTCGAGCATTTTTTAAACTTTGAACACGAATTACAGCTAAACGGCCAAAACCACAGTAATATATCGATACTTGCGAGATTCCCCAAACATTCAGATTTCATATGCATATATTGGATTCATTGTATGTACTATAGTTTTCGAATAAATCAATGAAATGTAAAAACACTGCTTTTTCGAGCATTTTTTAAACTTTGAACACGAATTACAGCCAAACGGCTAAAACCACAGTAATATATCGATACTTGCTAGATTCCCCAAACATTCAGCTTTCATATGCATATATTGGATTCAATCAATGTATTACAGTTTTCGAGATAATCTATTATTATAGTCATTACGTAATTTTATATTTAATAGTTAATCTTATTGGATTTGAGTAGAAGATTTATTGTTGTGATGAATCCATGAAGAGAGTGTCCAGATTGGAAAGTATAAAGACAAGGGTGGCCGTTATTTTGTAATTGACCGATGGTAACTGTTTCGGTTCGGTATTCGCTGGGAACATATGTTCGTGTGGGTAATAAATGTTTCTAAATTTTGTGAACGCGAAATCTCTACAATCTCTCTCCGTTGCTTTCGGCGGTTGTGTGTTCGTATAAGGGGGCGAAACGGTCCTTCCTTTTAACGTAAATTCTGTGTCGGCAGTGGTTTACTCTTGGAGGGTGAGACCTGATCTATAGACCATTATGTCTTCGGGG
>NW_017096732.1:0-1916 GCF_001412225.1 Nicrophorus vespilloides
CGATGAGCCTTCAGAATATCATGCTGTAAGGACCGCAGATGAATTGAGGGACAAGGATGTAATAGTAATAGACGATGAGTAACCATAGCACAGCAGACAATCTAAGTTATTTTTCAGTTCCTATAATATATAACATAGTTTGAAACCGGACTAATCGAGGACAAGACATAATTTTGGTTGAGATAAATTGATTTCGTTAAACAAATTTCGTAACAAAATTGAACTCTCGACACTTTCATATAATTTTTCATTAAAAACTGAACACTTGATGGAATTTCTCAAAACTGCGTATAATTAATATTACAACTCCAAACTGATTCAAAATTAACACGTATCTTAAGTTAATTCACTTAATAAGACACTATCGTTTTCCATACTATATTCCATACACTTATTCGTTATAAGTTTGAAATACATATAGATATTAAATTTAATATTTGTAAAATTCTTGTAGTATATGTATATGATTAAATTTTGAAATTATAAATATATTTTTGTTTTCTTTCTGTTATATATTATTATATATAATAATTTACATTACAAATATTACTAATAATTCAAACATCCCGGGATTTCCCGTGCTATGCGATGAATTGCTGTAATCATGTTTTTTAAATGATTTATTTATTTGATTCGTAAACATGGAAGATCATTCGTGTTTATTTTTATATAATTGTTTTTTTTTTACCATGTTTAATATTTTTATTAAATTTGTATTTGGGGTTGTAAATGATTTAACCAAAGTATGAAAAATTTTGTTGTATTCAATTTATATTTATATTCAACAAATAAATATATAAAATCAACTACTTGCTCCACCAAAAAATAATATTTGAAGCCCCTCGCACAACAAAGACAATACCACAGTGCCTCTGTTGTCAGTCCTACGGATACACCAAAAACTATTGTTCAAAGCAACCACACTGCGTTAAATGTGGCAAGAATCACCTAACCAGCGAATGTTCAAAGTCTCCAGACATACCAGCAAAATGTGTTCTGTGCCAAGGTAACCAACCAGCTAATTACAAGGGATATACTGTGTACAAGGAGCTGAAAAAAAACATTCCCTACCATCAGGCAGAAACAACTACCTGCAGCACCAACAACAGTAATGGTTAACAAAACATCTCCCGATATATCATACGCCTAGGCAGCTAAAGCACAAACCGATACAACACAAACCAATAATAATCAACCATCTACAATTTCACAACAATTCCAACAATTAAATGATATGGTGATTCAACTGATGGCAAGAATGGACACAATGTTCATTCTCATCACTGAGCTTGTCAGGAAGTTGAAATGAACTACCAGGAATTTAAAATCGTAGCCTGGAATGCAAACGGGATGGTCCAGCACACCCAGGAGGTAATACATTTTATAAAGCCCCTGAAGCTGGATGTGATGCTGGTTTCAGAGACCCGATTCACTGTCCAAAGTTACACTAACATCCCATTGTATACCATCCACGAGACAAACCATCTTGACGGCACACCACATGCGGGTACTGCTCTGATTATCAAGAACACAAATAAGCACTATGAACTACCAAACTATCGGAGAGAGCACCTTCAAGCAACGAGCGTTGTTATTGAGGACTGGAGTGGCCCATTTACCGTATCAAGTGTGTACTGTCCTTCGAAACACAAAAATAAGAAAAATAAGATGGTCCATTTTGTGGAATTCTTTGAAACCTAGGCGACCGCTTCATTGCTGTGGGTGACTATAATGCAAAACATACAAATTGGGGCTCAAGATTAATTACTACCAAAGAGCGTGAACTACTGAAAGCAATGCAGTCACTACACCTCGCGCCTGTTTCTACTGATGAACCAACTTATTGGCCAACAGACAGAGCCAAACAACCTGACCTGTTGGACTTTGCTATTGTAAAAGGGATCTCTACCAACTAT
>NW_017096732.1:1922-4521 GCF_001412225.1 Nicrophorus vespilloides
CTCTCATTATATTGACTCTAATGGCGTCAATTCAGACGCGAACTAAACCACCATCGCACTTTAATAAGAATACTAATAGGGAACACTTGAGAGATCATTTAGATTCAAATCAACAATCTAATATCAGTTTAAAAACAGAGCTACAACTGGAAAGTGCAGTTGAAAATTTAATTACCTCGATACAATCAGCTGCTACGAGTGCTACACATACTATCCCTACAAGGCAAGTGACTTGTAACTGCACAGCGAGTGTTGCCAATCTAATTAAGGAGAAAAGGAGATTAAGAAAGATCTGTCAACGGACTCACGATCCGTCCGACAAAACTCTTCTGAACAGATCGACAAAAGAACTGAAGTATGCATTGGAAAGACAGAAGAACGAAGCTCTGGACACTGTGGGATATCTTCTTCTGTTGTCTGTTGTGGAGACTTAGGTTTGGTAAATAAATTGAACGAGTATTACTTTCGGTTTATTATGAAAATATTCTTCAAAGTGTTTGCTTTATTGTAGTTCTTCACTCAGTAGTTGATTCTTTAGCGTACTTCCTAAGACTAATTACAATTACTTTCTGTACGTATAAAATTAACTAAGCAAGTGGGTGGGAGTTTGAGGAGTAGGGCATGTTTTTGATAAGACGCTCCACTTCAGGTCACTGCTTCTATACGGATTTTGCCAATTCTGCGTCTGTTTGAAGATATGAGCGATTGTTCATCATCATAAATAAGAAGGAATGTTACAAACGGTCTCACGGTGAAGGTTCCTTTATGCTGATGTATGTTTATATAATAAGGCAACTAAGTTTAATACACTACATTAACAATAATAATTTTAATAATAACGATTGGACACAACATCTCCCCCGTTGATGTAAAGGAAACTGTGAATAAAAAGAATGGCTTCCTTGTCTAAATACTTAGAATAATATAAAACAAATTGTAATATAACTATAATAAATAAAAATTTGAACAGTAATAGATCAAGAAATTAAAAATATAAACTAAACTAAAAATATATAAATAAAAATTAAAACAAATAACCCAAATACATTGAAACTTTTTAAAATGTTAAAATAAAACATGATTAAATAATACGTAGCATAAGTTCAATTTGAAGTATATTGGATGTTACTGGATTTGGTTTTACTTCTGGTGATTTTGTGATAGACTCTCTTTGTTCATCAGTGGGACTATTTATTACTTCAACCTGGTATTGCGGATGTTGTACCACTGAACCAAATGTATTTAATAATGATCGGATTGTTTCTAACTTGTTGATGTAAAAATATGTAGTTACTGCCATTACACAGATTATTATGCAGACAACAATTATTATGATATAATTCAGAATGTGACTCTTCATAATATAATTTTTGACCTCTAGATTTTCCTAGTCTTACCCTCCAGCTCATGTAATTTAATACTATATTCTCCCAATTCTATAAAACTGATAGACTTTAATGTAGTGAAGATAAATTGAAGCGAGGAACGAAGTTATTTGTAACAACGTTTGTTAAAGTTGAACTTGTTTTCAACATTACATTTCTGGAGTAACCATAACAACTCTTTCCCAATGTAATGATACTTTTACCCAAAATTTGCACGTTAGTATGTCTTTTGCCACAAGTTATGTTTAGTATTTCTAATTTTATTGTTACAAACAACCATGAATTTTATATTTCCAACTGAACCCATTTATTTATTTTAATTTTGGTGATTCTAATGTCACAACTACTAGTGTCAGATGTTTGTCTTTAGCGATGTATATCAGTTGTGTGAGAGAACACAGGAACTTCCTCGGTAATATTTCAATACAGCTATGAAATTGAGTTTCTCTAAAAGGAAAATAATTTGCTGATTTTTATTTACTGCTAAATATTCAGATGAAGGCTGAATGAAGGTAAATGTGTTGTTATTAGCTTTATCTGGGGGCGGGAATAGTTTGAATAAAGTAAATTCTAAGTGATCAACTAATGGGATCTTTATAATATAAACTAATTTTTAATCTTAAAAATCTAATTTAAAAGTTTTTTTTATTAAATGAGCATTCATCTCGTTAATTTCCAAGGGAAACGACCTGTTTTTCGGTAGTTTTCCCTGTAATTTCTGAATCTCAGCTATGAGTTTGTTTGGAGTTATTATTGAAGGGTGAATTAATCCTTTTTGACAATTTAATATAGCTTCTATAATTGCTAATATTTCAAATTGATATTCGTATAGTAATGAATTTAAAAGATATATGTGGGTATTCATATGAGATTGTAATGTTAAATAGTTAATTTTGCTAGCATTCACTTCTTCCGCACGTTGTATTTCCTTGGTACTGTTTATTAATAGCATTCCATTGTATTCAATTTTTGACGTTGTCTCGTGCTGAATTGATGTTCGTACTATACTAGTCTGCTCGTTGATAAGATCAGTAATGATCTCTTCATTTTTTGAAAACTGATTATTTTTTTGTAAATAGTATATAGCATCATCTTCGTCCATAGTTCCAAATACAGTCTTGATATCTTTATATTTTTATAACTTTTTGAAAAAAGTAGACACGATTGTTGGGTTTTATAAAAAAATGTGCATAATCATGGAAAAGTTTACATGT
>NW_017096732.1:4531-15489 GCF_001412225.1 Nicrophorus vespilloides
GCATGTGTCATATATGGCTTTTTGCCCTTCATTATAGTAAAATTTACGTTTGAATTTTGCTCAATAATTGTATACGGACCGACCCATTCTTGCTCAACTTTCTTACTTCTTCCTTTCCTGACGCGTTCGTCGTATAATAATACTTTATCACCTACGTTAAAGTGTTTTACATTTTTTTTATTACAATTTTCCTTAGAATTTATTAAATTCCTATGTGCTAAATAGCGGGAAACTCTTAATTTTTGACGCAAGTCGCTGACATAGTCATCATACGCATAAGTAAATTTGGGTTTTGCTAAAATTGTAGACGGAAGACTGAAGACTGGGTAGCCATATAGAACTTCAAAAGGTGTTAAACCCGTGGCTGTATATGGTGACGTGTTATGTATAAATGTGTAAAATGGGATCCACTTATCCCAATTCGTTTGTTCTTAATTTATGAAATGTCTTTGCAAACATTTTAAAAAATGTCGCTCATAAAGTTGTCGCCTTGATCTGTTACTAGTTGGAAGGAATACCATGTTTGCATATGATATTTGTTACGAAGGAATTTGCAATCGTTTCCGCTTCCTGGTTTAGTATTGGAGATGAAATTACGAATTTTGAAATGTTGTCTATGAAAGTTAAAATATATTTATTGTTATCGTCCGTAATATTTTATGGATCCACAATGTCTAAAAAACATTTTTCAAAAGGATTTTTTGCAGTTCTAGTTACTTCGAGTGGCATTTTTGTCTTCCTCAACTTCCACATTTTTGTATATAACTTTTTATGGCTTCTTTCATATTTTTCCAATTATCATATTTCTTTATTTACTTGTATGTCCTATGCAACCCTTGATAAGCCACCTATAGGGGTGTCATGGAACTCGCTAATTAGTTTACATTTCTGGTCGTGACTTAAATTGTACTTAGTATCTTTAAATATAATTTTATCCAAAGTATGTCCTTCTGTTAATCCAAATTTAGATAATCATAAATCATGAATGCTGCATTTAATACAAGCTTCCTTTATATTGCATAAAATATCAAAAGTTTCAGATAATTTTAGTTTACTTCCGAGAGTTTTCTTAACAACGGCACATATTATTACGTTCCCATTCCGATGAATATTATGAATCATTTTATTATTTCCCAGATTTGTAGCTTTAATTTCTTCCAGTACTTTAAATTTATTTTCTATATTTTCAATAAAATCGCTGGAATTTGCAAGATCAGATGTAAGTGTTATTAAAAAAGATTGGTGTGAATTTAGCTTGTCACTTATTGTTGTATTGGTTTCAGAGACATTTGCGTTTATTACAATATTTTCCGCTATAAATTTTAAGTAATTTTCATAACTGTCCACAGCAATAATTATGTTAACAATTGGTATGG
Organism: Nicrophorus vespilloides; assembly: GCF_001412225.1. Lineage (NCBI taxonomy): Eukaryota > Metazoa > Arthropoda > Insecta > Coleoptera > Silphidae > Nicrophorus > Nicrophorus vespilloides. The sequence goes on from NW_017096732.1 coordinate 5,908, forward strand.
TGTCAGGCAGTAATCGACTAAGAGCATCCGCGTTTGTATTATTTCTACCCACTTTAAATTTTATATCAAAATCATAAATCTCAAGTTTTAGTCTCATGTTCAATAGTCCAGAGCAGTGATTCCCAAAGTGGTCTATATCGACTCCCAGGGGTCTATGACAACCTGCAAGGGGTCTACGTCAGCGAAAAAAAAAATTGGGGGTCCATGAAATGAAAATGGGGGTCCACGATAGTGGATCTCAACATACACTTATAGTACCTATTTACTTACATTATACTATCTTATAATAAAAGACATATACATTATTTAAAAAAAATATATATGTTTATAAAATTGTGTAAGTTGTAGAATGAAGGCATTCGCTTTGTGGTCCCAATACATTTTGAACTTATAAAAACCTTGGGAAAACCTTACAAAATTGACGCCAAATGTTGATAATTTAAATTATTAAAGCATTAGGTTCATCCTTCTCACTAAAAACATTTACTTACTGCTTAGTTTATTTTTTGTTTATTTTTTGTTACGTATATTATATATAACAGATACAAAATTGTATTTTGAGTAGTTTTAATTTAAATTCAATTAATAAATGTATAAAACTTAACATGTGTTTTTACTTTAAGTTTTTAACACTAAACTTTACTACAGTTAGAAATTTACAAAAAAATCAATATCAGGTAAGAAAGGGGTCCTACCCAAAACTGAAAAACATGGCAAGGGTTCGCAGGGTTTAAAGTATTATAGTGCCGTCAACATCAATTTTTATTTGGGTTGTTATTGTCATCGAATAATTTCTTTTTAGTTAAATTTATAATTGTTTATAGCAAGATTTCTGATGGGAAATCGCTTCATGTTTTTATTTTGTTTTTTCTGTTTTTATTTTCTTTTTGTTTTCTGTCTTGGCCAAAAACATTCAACTTATAGCCAGAGATGTTGGCAGGTTGTGAATGAACAATAAAAGTTAAAAAAAACAAATTAGAATTCTATTACAAATAGTTTTACTAAAATCGGCCGATGTTTCTGTCGAATTGAAATTTCAGATCGATCAAGATTTTTTATATCTCGTATTTTCACAAATACATGTCTTAATAAATGAAATTTGGGAAAGGGATGGCGAATTTGAGACGTCGGTTATATTTCTAATGTTTTGTAACGAAAAGCACGGAAATGGTTGCAAATTATAATTCGGCAATAAAAATTATTGAACCGTAAACCGGATTAACCGGAAACAAAAATATTTATTGATTTCTACAGTATTGCAATAATGAAGCGAATCGATAATAATCAAAATTAGATTACATTTTAATTGAAAGGATCACAATCCTTGTTTATCCAATTGGCACGTTTGAAGGTGAAATCCTTCCACTTGATCCTGTAGAACGGCTTACCCGCCCTACCGGATGACGCTAGTGGAAACAAGTAATTATAAGTGTAAAAATAAATAGTTGTATTTATATGAGCTCACTAATTAAAATATTAATTAACAAAATTCATGTGAAATTCAGCGGGTTGCAGGAATTGCTGGAGCTCTAACATATTTCTAATATGAATTTTCAATTTAGATTTCCGTCAAGACACAACAGATATGGTTGCCTTATTATTTTGTATCGAGTACGTCTAGGGTTGCCTTTCATATTAGATGTTATATATAAATATATTATAATTTAATATAATATAATAAATTTAATTAAACTTTAAATGACTTTCACTATTTGAAGCTTATTGAAATATGGGTTTTTGCTGAAATTTCATATTCAAATACATTTCTCGCATATTAAAAGGAATAGAATAATAGCAAACCAAAAAAGTTCAATTTTAATACCAATTTATTGAAAATAATTACATAAGTAAACTAGTAAATTGATATAATAAAATTATAAGTATTTCTTAATTGTTTAACGCATTAGCGTTATGACCTGGATTCAATCGCAGTTCTTTACATCATTGCCAGATCATCATTTGCAGATTGTAAGTATAAATGTGCAATATTTAGCAAACTTTGAAATTTTTAAATCATTTATAAATTTCAACTATAAACACATATACATTACACATAAACATTAATATAATTTATGCCAAGTAAAGACAAATTGATATCAGAATAAAGTATTTGTATGAAAATACAGTAAAACCTGTTTTTGTGCGGTAGATAGGTATAAGAAAAATCGTACAAATAACAAATAACTTTATATAATACATTACACTTTTTCAATGCAGACCGCACTTGTAAAATACGTCAAAGATTTACGAAATACATGAGGAAGTGCATCCAAACAAAATAAATAATTAAATTACACATGGAAATATTTTAGAAACATTTAATTTCTCATTGTACACATAGAGAAATTTCCATAATTCACTGCTACTCCTGTTAATCCAAAACGCGCATCTTCTTGTGATGAATTGGTTAAAAATCGAATAACATACTCGTTTGAACAGGCTGTACATATGCACACTGATAGAAAACATTCGCAATAGTTGGCAATAGTGCCAACGCCGTTGGAATTCGTTGGATTCCAAATCGCACAAAAATACATACAGGTTCTACTGCACTACATTTTGCGAAATATTCAACAACAATGTTTGAAAGAATTTTTACAAGACATCTGTCACCACAGCTTGCAGATCATTGATTTAGCACTCTAAAACGTATAGAAATACTTTTTAGAAATGCGATAGCACAAGATCGATTGAATAGTCTATCTAATATATCATTTATTCATAAGAATTAGTTACAAGATATTCATCAATTTTATAAAAACTTAATCAAAAAAAATTCTCATATGAAACAAAGAATAAAAATTGATATGAAGTGAATGACAAAAAAAATAAGTTTTTATGTTCAACAATCGAACAAAATCGCTTCGTAAATAACAGTAATGCTAGATAAAATATCACTTTTATAAAATGCAATTGAATTAGGTTTTGACATTTATTGATTAGATTTATCGTAAAATGAAGCAATAGAAATGATCACAGATTTTACAGTTCATTAATCAAAATCCTTCAAACCAAAATTGGCAATTATATAAAGCAATTGAAATTTTAAATTCTTCATTTAATAAATGAAGAAATTATATAATATTCATAAAATTTAATACATGTTCAGTGAAGTCATAGATATAACCAATTGATGATAACCAATAGACCCCACCAGATGAGGCTGAGCAGTGCGAGCAGTTGTGGAATACCCCAGGGAGTAGCACTGGATCAAATCGCTACAACATATACACCATCGATATAGATAAAACAAACATAAATGAACAAATCTTCATGTACGCTGGTGATACATGCCAGTTGTAACAAAATGATACATAGATTTGAGACGATAGGCAGAAGCATCAAATATCTGCCAAATGTCGTTTACCGATGTCGTTTTCTTCTATTAAACAATGATAAAAAAAATTATTCCAATTTCAACATCTCGTAGCTGGCAACGAAGATGCCAGTTAGCTCGTTGGAAAGGTAAGACATTCAGCTTTTATTACAGTTGTCCACGATTTAATTATCTTGAGGGGTTGTCGAGAAATTCACGATATATATATATATAATAATTTGTAAAATCTAAATATATTAAAAATAAATGATATTAACTAATTAATGTCTACTTTATTTATTTAAAATATCTCTATATTAGCGATCAAACGACTCCATTGCATCCTCATTAAAGACGATGTTGTAATTCATCTTCTCGATAATTTCTCACTTTGGGCAAACTATATTAAAAATGGATTTTCTTCAGGGTGCTCATTTTTATCCAGCTCAATCTCCTCGATATTTGTAAATCTGATATAAGATATAAGTAAATCTGTTAATTAATTATCAAAAATAGAGCGTATATTGAAATTGTGGTGCTCAATCCAGCCCGCTTATATGACGTCACCTACAAGCCCGTGGGGCGCACCGTAGCCCGCAGCTGGTATTCCGGGAAGGTCTGAAGGGAAGGGTACTACCTGGTTAGGGTATATAAGCTGCAACATATCTGTACCCGGCCCCTGTAATAACATGTAAGGTTCTCTGTATTTTCTTGTGAGTATTCTCTGTGTTGGCTCTCGAGCCTCAGAAACATTATACTGTAAGAACCCTTTGTATTCTATGTATCATACTGTTTTGTAACTAGCCATAATCTACTAATAAACATTATACTACGAGCATCCCCAAAAAATATATTTTTTATGTCGTACTATTTTCTTCATTAATTCTAGAAGGCTGATTGAGAATATTGTGGATACCTTTTTTGTTACTATGTTGTGTCCAACCGTTATTATTACAATTATTATTGTTAATATAGTGTATTAACGAATTAGAGAGGGAAATGATCATCCTCATAACACTAAAGATTCCATTAAAGTTGTTATAGTCATAGTAATGTCTATGATTTAAAATTATTTAATTCAAGCTTGTCGGTGATTTAGATCTCGTAGAAATATACTTACCTGATATTGATTTTTTGTACATTTCTAACTGTAGTGGAGTTTAGTGTTAAAAATTTAGAGTAAAAACACATGTTAAGTTTTATACATTTATTAAATAAATTTAAATTAAAACTACTCAAAATAAAATTTTGTATCTGTTATATACAATTACGTATATTGTATATAACAGATACAAAATTAAACATAAAACTATTTTTAGTGAGAAGGATGAACCTGATGCTTTAATAATAATCGTTTGTGCTTAGTTCAATCAGTTCCTCTTGTATTATGACATTCGTTTCTTCTATGTCACCATATCGGTTAATTATCCACGGTGGTATTACCATAGTCAAAACGTCCTCAAATCTAGTTTCAAAATCTGAATAGAGGGCATTTAAGTGTTGAACGTAGGTTGAAACGTTGTCTTCCTGGCAGTTTGTCTGTGACAAATTGAGGAACTGGGAAAATTCGCCCCGTCCTATATTTTGCTTCATTAGTTTAACTTTGGCAAGAAACGCTGATAAGATGGAATTTGTTTTAATCAAATTTAGGCTGTCGCCTTGTAACTGCAAATTAACCATATTAAATTTTGTAAACAAGTCTTTTAAAATTTTATCTTTAGTATCCAGAAATTCTAAAATAGTCTCAAAAAGTGCAAAAAATCTTGTCAAACATAATCCTTTCGACAGCCAGCGTACTTCAGTGTGAAAGAGTAATTGATGAAAGTGTTCGTCATTTTCTTCACACAACTGCGCAAATAACCGCGTATTCAACGCGTTGCTTCGGATTTGGTTTACTGCATCAATGACTAATTTAAGAGATTAATACAATCTAACATTCAAATTTTTAGCAACTAAATGTTGTCGATGGATGACGCAATGTATTACTAACACCCCTGACACATTTTGTTTTAAATAGCTTATAAATCCACGATAACGTCCAACCATGGCAGGTGCTCCATCTGTAGCTACTGATATTATATTTGATAAAAGGATTGCTATTTCAATGAAGTAATCCTTCAAAACATGAAATATTGATTCACCTATAGTGTCGATTGTTAAAGTTCTTGCGAAGAGCAGTTCTTCGTGGATTTCTTGATTCATAATAAAATGAACATATGCCAATAATAATGCTGCATTACCAGGTAAAGTTGACTCTTCCAGTTGTATAGAGAAATGGGTCGTTTGCAAATAATTACACAAAAAGCTTTCAATATCAGAACTCATTTCATCAATATGTCTTTCAACAGTATTGTTGCTTAAGGGAATTCTTTTAATAATATAAGATGCAGGTTTGTGTAAAACAATTTTTAAAACCTCTTCAACGGCTGGCAAAATTAACTTCTCTCCGATAGTATGCGATTTTCCGGATTTTGTTATAAGTAGCGACATATTGTAAGACGCCCGCAAACCATCATCGTTTCTTTGTGACGTGGAAGCGAACATTCTGTCCAGTGTGGGTCTCTTCTGAAGTTTATCTTTGAGTGTTTGAAAGTATTTCAAATCTATATCTGTTTTATCAGGGTGATATCGTTTCAGATGATCCTGCAGCTTAGTTGGTTTCATAGAGTCATTGGACAAAACTTTGTTGCATAAAAGGCACATAGGCAATTGTTTGTCCGAAAATGATGGAATGAAGCCAAGCTTTAAATAATCAACACTGTACTGTCTACATTTCTTTTTAGGTTCGGACATGACATCAGTCATCTGTGGGCAAAATTAATCTATTTAAATAAGTCCAGCAGCTGTATATTATAAAAATCAAAGTCAAATCGTATGGTCTTACATTTTATGGCAGGCATAGGCGTACAGCCTTAAGGTTTTTATATGATGGAACTTTAAGAAAATTTGAAAGTAACATGACAAAAAATGTTAAAATAAAATATTATACAAAGAATAATAACAAATTGTCATGTATAAAAATTCACTGGTTCCACTTTAGCAATAATACAAAATTTTAATTTTAATATAGAGAAGTATGTTTGAATATTTAACTACAAATAACTGAAGTCATGATTCGCGTAATTTATCTATCTTTGCTAACTACGAGTATAAAACTAAAATTTAATAAAAAATAATATACTTACTTTTCTCCGGTACTCTCAAACAAAATAACACTGATTCACTATAATTTGTGTGATATTTTTTCAGCACTTTCCTTTTCAAGATTCAGGAAACGAATAAAAATTTGTCTCACATTCGCATTTGTGAGTGAAGCATTTAATTTTCATAACAGTAAGAACAAAAAAAATCTGTGTGTTTACTTTTTCATGTGTGGATGGTGTGTTCGCGAGGATTGTTTTGAAGCTTTAAAAAAATTGTTTTTATGTTTTGTTATGTCCAGGTTTTTACAACTTCAAAATGTATTTTATGTATTTTATAAATATATATAACAATCTTTTTACTTCATAGGTACTTTTATAAATAATCCACTCATGGCGAATGTCCTAAGAGTGACCGGGGTCCAGAAACGGAGTCTCGTTCATTCCTGCCTGAAGTGGGGCGGCTCCATCCACGCCACCTTCATGAGGCGCAGCGACCAAACTCTAGCATGCGCAAGTACCACTCAACGCGGAGAACAGCCACCGCCTGCTGACCTGATGCCGACTCGGATGCCCGCCGGAGGTGCCAGGACGTCTCGTCACCGAGGAAAAAGAGGACGCCCACCAAGATGAAGACTAGGTGCCGCGTGTGATTGGTGAAGTGTGTGCGTGTGGACAATGACATGGATTGGCGTGGATTTTTTAACAAACTTACACCGGATACTGTCCGACCGCAAGAGTACTTCAGTGGCTCCACTTCTAGAAACATGGCGAGGGAAATGATTGAACCTCACATCTTGCAAAGCGTCTTAGAACAAATTGGCCTCCTTGAAGGTGCCGTAGATTGTTTGGTCGAGCTTATTAAGAAGAAAAAGATGCATTTAGTAGGAGCCAACCTGTGGGTCAGATGGCCGAACAATTCAGGGAGTACACAGATGGCTCGATTCGCCCTAGCCCCAGATCGGTTTCCTACGGTAGATCCCGTAGATTCCCAGGGTCGGGTATCACAGAAAGCGGCAAACTCCCGGACGAGTGTTCGATATGCACGGCGGAACTATATGCCATACACAGGACCCTATTCATCGTGAGCACCTTTGAAACCAAAAAAAAAATGTTATTATTTACACCAATTCCCTGTCAGCCATATCATTAATATCCAACGACAAGCCTTCTTTTAAATCGAAACCCTGGGCTACAACAATTAGAGGACTGAGCCAAGATTTGCTAAGGGACGGGTCTCGCGTAGTAATGTGTTGGGTCCCTAGTCATCAGGGCATCGCATGCAATGAGAGGGCAGACGAGGTCGCAAATGAGGGACATACTCATGGTCAAACCATCAATATGGAAGTACCACACACTGACTTCTTTGAGAACATAAAAACAGCGTCCATGATGGAATGCCAGAAAGAATACCTTTTGGACTGTCAGACCTAAGGTTTCAACCTGACACTCACCACTTTGCTTAATTTTAATTATTGTAGATAATAAATGATCCTACCGATATGTGACTGGCAAACGGGTCGACAGGACCCAGCTAAATGTGAAGGGGTTTCCAGAAGGAGAGTTATTACTGCAAGAAGAAGAAGAATGTCAATAAAGTGTTTCATAGATATTGAATGAATGAAAAATAATTCTTAGGAATTGAACCAACTATGTGATGTATGTGATTTATAAGGAGTTTCTATAATATATCTATGAGATTTATAAGGCGGTCGAGCAATCTCAAAATTTTGTTTTTAATATTTTTGCCCTTCAAATTTTGAACACCGATTCCCGGAAGGTCCCGAAGAGCTGAAAAAATTTAAATTGGAAAGCTTGGACTTTTGTCTTTAAAAACAAAAATATTTTGTGTCTTGAATATCCAAATAATGGCAAATCAAATAATTGATAGTTGCAATATTTATTCACAAATTTGGAAAAAATATATAAAAAACTATACTTATTACAATTATATAATTATAATCAAAACCAAATATTCCGAAAATTTAGTAATTTAAAAAAAACAGTCTGTCTAGGACGAAAGTGCTACAAATATTGCAAAAGTCTGTCGTGATCTACGGTGCTACGATGCACCTCCAAAAACTACTGTTATCTTGTGCCAAGAAAAACAAAAACTTTTCCTCGTTAATAGTTTACGAAATCTTCGCCATCGGGAAGCAATCAAACGCGCTTTAATTAAAAATACCGAAGTGTATTTAGCAATCGCACATAAAAGTCCGAGCGGACGTTCTTTTTCCAAACCCTTCACAAAAAATCAATATCGAAACAGCGCCATCTGTTATTTACTTTCTCCCCGTCCTTTCATTTTTTGGAGGTTTTTCTGCTACGAAAGGGTGTAGGTAGGTGAAAACTTTCAACTTTACCGTGCATTTTCAAGTCGTCCACCACCGACAACAACCCAACAGTCGAGTTTTATGCCACCCATTAAAATCCGAAATATTCCTTGTTCCTTTTTTCGCTTCTGCATTTTGTCCTTCAATATATCGTGATTTAATTGCGTTATGCAAATGCCGCATTCATCAAGGATGTTACAAACTGATAATCATATAGTCTCTCGCTCGCTTTTAAAATTTGCGATGCGCATAAATTAATTAAAATATACTGTTCAAGTACGCATACTTATCTGTGTAGGATGTGTACAATTTGATTTATGAAACGCAATAAAGATTGTTTGACATTATTTAATAATTTGCTTTTCGGTTATCAAAATTTTAGTTATCAAATTATTAAAGTTTATATTTTTTTTTGGTTTTAAAGATATTTCTTCAAAAATGAGAGAAATATAAACAAATTATAATATGCATACATAAATAGAACTATGGTGCGCACGTCGCAAATGACGACGACTACGAAGAAAGAAGATTGCCAAAATTATGCAAAATGCCCAACGTCGGCTTGGAATTCCTTATGAATACTCCCACAAAGGAATCCAAAAGAATCACGAACCCAAAAGACCAACAAAGAATGTAGCAACAACAAAAATAGTTTACTGACACTTTGATTGGTTTCGTTGGAATAAATTTCAGCTGGAGAAAATGTACAACGAATTTTTTTTTATTACAACACGAAAAAAAAATATGATATAGTTATATATGATATACAGATATAAGTAAATAAGTAAATAAG
>NW_017096733.1:0-209 GCF_001412225.1 Nicrophorus vespilloides
TGCGCACTCGATGAGATCTACTTGTAAGTATAAATTGACTGAAAGCAAACATTTCAGAGTAGTTTAATAATTCTGTGCTTTTAATGCAGTGATAATATTGGTGAACCAGTGCTGTTTCAATCGATAGAAAGGATCAAGGATATTGTCCAGAAGGAAGGCAATAACAAAGGCAAAAAAGATAAGAACAACAACAAAAACGGAAAGAAGAA
>NW_017096733.1:268-3197 GCF_001412225.1 Nicrophorus vespilloides
GACGACGATGGAGAGTATTTAGCGGACGGACGTTTGATGCATCTGCTACAGAAACTTAATGTTATGAATGTTGTTGTCATAGTGACCAGATGGTACGGAGGAATTCAATTGGGCAACGACAGATTCAAGCATATCAACAACGCAGCCAGATTGGCTTTGCAAACCGGAGGTTTCGTCTAATTAAGGAATTACTTAATCATAGTTGCAATTTTCAATTGCATATATATAAATCTTTAATATATTATTAATTTTAAATAAAATTTTGAATAAGTACATTACATATAAATAATTTGTTTTTTCCTTGCACTCTTGGAAGTGTCAATATTTAGCTCCATCTTTTAGTTTTCTATTAACCGAACCGAAAATACGTCGTGTCTTTGTTACGTAACGAACGTCAATTAACATTTGCTACATAAATAGTTGTGCTACGTTTATCTGCACCTGATTATGCAATAAAATCCTATAAAGTTCACTAGTTTTCAAGTTATTAACGAAAATTGTCTTTTTCTATCAAATAGCTTTTTAAAAAAGAAATTTAATCCATTTTTTTTCAATTTCTGCAGCTCTTAGCAGGCGACTCGGCGACAGCACGAAGATGCTAGTCAGATTGTTAGGAAAGATAAGACATCCAACTTTAAATTGAATGGTCGACGATGTAATTATCGAGAAATTCACGAGTTCACGATTGAAAATAATCGAAAAAACGTCGTTAAAATTAAATAATTACCAAATAAATTATTTGAAAGATTTCTTCTTAATATTTATTCAAATTAATAATTATTTTTGTAATAAAGCAGGAGGAAATTATTGAAAAATCTAAGATTGAATTCTTGGAAATTGTTACTAGCTACAAATAATGAATATCACTTGGATTGATATTGAAATATTAATAAATAATAAGGATATCTGTTGCAACAATTACAATATAATTACTGACGAAGAAAAGTGTAAATTAATGAAACTCACATAAAAAAAAGAACATTTGAAATAATTTTATTAATTATTTATTTTAAATTAGAATTTTCATATTAAATTTTTATATTAAATAATAATAGTAGAACAATAGTATAATTTGAGACAATAATATTTTTTAAAATTATGAGTGAGTTAAAAATATTTTGTTGACATCCATATTGACGAAAAATGTTAAATCCATCATAACTTGCTCTTCTCTTCCATTTAAAAACCTGAGGAACTTATGGCATCAGTTGGAAATACATATCTCTGCAAATTATTTACATTATGAATATATCTCAGTACACCCTTATCTGCAATAATTGTCACATCACTATATATTTTCATAACTTTTCAAAAAATTGTACGTATTATATAACTTTGATAATAATTTCTTTATAATTAAAGTTTTAATTTTATTTTGAAGAAGTAAATCAAAATTATTAGAAATAATTAGAAAATTGTTACAAATTTTTTTTTAATTTAAAAGTCAATTATACAAGTGTTGATCTCATATATTATTAACATTCTCCTATTAAGTTAATAGTTAGGAAATACGTGTTCTTCTTACTTCCAACTAACATTATCTTCTACCTGTAACTAAATTATATAATACAGAAATGCATCGATTTCAAAAAGGGGTTGAATAAATGTAAAAAGACAATGAAATTATTATTGAGATCTAAGTGTGCGAGTGTAATGTAGAACAGCGCATCTCAACAAGGTAATAATCTCTAGGGATTGTCGGTTTTTGAAAACTGGTTTTTCCAACCAATAATACCAGTTTTTGAAGTTAGACTTATTATATAAAAATTAATGAATTATTTGATTAAAAACATAAAAATGTCTGACATAAAATCATCTCTGTTACGTGAATTGAATAGAATGAAAACTGAAATTAATTGTAAGGTTTTAAGTTAACTTACAAAGTTCACAGATGTTTATACAAATATATACAACAAGTACAAATTATCAAGTTTGTCATGATTAATACAATTTTTCAGGTCAATAATTAGAACCTTAAATAATGAACCAAATTATTCATTTTTCTCTTTGTACTCTCTAAATTCACTTCTTTTTCATAATCGCAGTCATCATCTATTTAATAATTTGGATACAATCTTGATAATATTCGTCCAACAACTTAATGAAGCTAGTGAAAGAAATAAGTTAGACGTGTTTGTGTAAACATCAGTAAATTTTGTAAATTAACTTTTAGATTTTTCAATAATCTGCTCCCACCTTTTATTAAACGTTTTTGTTTATAGCAATCAAAATTTATTTATCAAAAACAAAAACTTATTAATTAATAACAAAAATAATTGAATAAATGTTAAGAAGAAATCTATCAAATAATTTATCAAACATTTTGCGGAATATAGTTTAGGAAACCCTGAATTAGACTAATAAACGGTTCGGATCAAAATCCCGCTCATTCCTAAATTCATATGTTTTATGTCTATGGTTGTCGCGATTTGTACTATGTCGGGATTTCGAATGTCGAGAATTTGTCAGAATTTCAATATAGACCAGAGAGTCGAACTGAAAATAATTTCGTTCCAGTTCACGGTTACGTTCCAAGTAAATGTTTATCGTTTCATATTTGTCTAAAAAGTACGGTTCAATTCCGGTTGAAATTAAAATTTAACGTTCGATACGTAACACAGAAACGACGTTTTTTTTTGGTTCTGCTAAAGAATCCGATTTTTTCGGTTCGACTCTCTGGTTGGGATGTATTCAAATATATTAATGGAGATAAATATTGGCTCTTCCAAGAGTGCAAGGAAAAAAAAATTATTTATATGTAATATTAATTATTCAACATTTTATTTTAAATTAACAATATAATAAAGATTTATATATATGCAATTGAAAATTGTAACTATGATTAAGTAATTTTTAATAGACGAAACCTCCGGTTTGCAAAGCCAACTGGCTGCATGGTTGATGTGCTTGAATCTGTCTTTGCCCAGGT
>NW_017096734.1:0-45335 GCF_001412225.1 Nicrophorus vespilloides
AGCTTTCATATGCATCTCTTGGCTTCATTCTATCTATTATAGTTTTCGAGTAAATCAATGAAATGTAAAAACACTGCTTTTTCGAACTTTCTAATTTCAATTTTTCAACTTTGAACGCGTATTACAGCAATATGGATAAGAGCACAAGATTGTATCTATACTTTAGCAGATATTATGAAAATTGCTCACTGCTACTAATATTCGCGCGCCTCACAGTTTGGAAAACGCTGACTTAGATTAAGGGTTTCCCAAACTTTTCCTGCTTCGTAAATCCTGAAATTTTCACTGATATTCCACAGAACGTAGTTTGAGAAACCCTGACTTAACTTTATAATCGTATCGGTTAAATGAATGGTGAATAATTTAGTGTCGAAGAAAAATATTTTACCTCCGTTTCTCATAATTTAAAAATAAGTGGTTAACTCTTTGAGGGACGGCAGTACACGCAATGTATCACCTTTTGAACATGTCGAGGAAAGAGGAATTGTCCATTAATTTGATTGGTATAACGAAGGATGAATCTGTAGTTGTCTAGAAATTTAGGAATTTCTGGCCGCTCAAAGAGTTAATCCATAAACATATTACGTACCTTTAAGATATTTCTTGTTTTTAAAACCTGTGAAATTGTTGGGATCAATTTTAAAAATGAATTCGTTTCAGATATATATATAAGTTTTTTTACCTTTAATTGAGGATGGACGTAACTCGCAAGTTCAGGAGTCCGTTCGGAACGCGGCCATGGATGAGGGATACCGGAGCGGCTGCAGCGGCTCCAGGGAACAGCGGGATTAAAGGAATCGTGGCCGGTGAGCGCTTCTCTCTAAGGGGGATGGATGGGAAAAAAAAAAGGATTACATTTAACATTTCTTTTTGAATTGCGTAGGAGGAATAACTGGAGGAATAGAGATCTGCATAACGTTCCCCACCGAATACGTGAAGACGCAGCTGCAGCTGGACGAGAAGGGCGGACAGAAACGGTACAACGGCATCGCGGATTGCGTGAAGAAGACGGTGAAGAGGAACGGTTTCTTCGGATTGTACAGAGGTTTGAGCGTCTTGGTCTACGGCTCGATCCCGAAGAGCGCTGTCAGGTAGTAAATCGATTCGATTCCGTGGAGTTTAAGGTTTAAGGTTTTTTGTCCTAAGGTTCGGTACTTTCGAGGCGTTAAAGTCGCGGTTGGTGGGTGATTCCGGCGATTTCGGTGCTGGGAAGAAGTTGCTGTGCGGTCTGGGCGCCGGCGTCTGCGAGGCGATATTCGCCGTGACCCCCATGGAGACCGTCAAGGTGAAGTTCATCAATGACCAGAGGTTGGCGAAGCCTCAGTTCAAGGGATTCTTCCACGGGGTTGTGACGATCGTGAAGGCGGAGGGATTCGGCGGAGTGTACAAGGGTCTGTTCCCCACCATCCTGAAGCAGGGCTCCAATCAAGCGATCCGGTTCTACACGATGGAAACGATGAAGGACCTGTACAAGGGCGGCGACAAGAACAAACCTGTGCCGAAGCCGCTGGTCGGACTGTTCGGTGCAATCGCCGGTAACTATACAATAATATAATAACAACCGCAGTAAAATCGTCGACAATTTTACAATTGAAAAGTTGATCAACGATCAAAACAATAAATATTAATAGTGTTAAATGTGTGTTTGTGTTTTTAAGGGGCTGCATCGGTGTTTGGCAACACCCCGCTGGACGTGGTGAAGACGCGCATGCAGGGTCTGGAGGCGAGCAAGTACAAGAGCACCGTGGACTGCGCCGTCCAGATCTGGAAGCACGAAGGTCCGTTCGCCTTCTACAAGGGCACGGTTCCCCGTCTGGGCAGGGTCTGCCTGGACGTGGCCATCACCTTCATGATCTACGACAGCTTCATGGAGCTGTTCAACAAAGTTTGGCCTTAAAAATAAACAACAACAGCAACAACAACAAGAACAAGCAAACCCCACCCAGCACAGAGAGAGCAGACCGACCATCCACTACGCGACACTCGCCAAGCTACAAGTAAAAAGTGCGTAGACAAAGCTTCGCGTAGCGGATGGTAGTCGGAAAGCGCAAAAATAATCCAGGTACATATATATATATAAAATCGCAACATTCTGTTATAATATTACAATTTATATTATATTTTTTTTCAATTATTTTCTTTTACATGCCAAAACTATTAACGATCACCGTTGTGCGTTGTTCAGTTTTGTTTTTTTCGGGGTAAACATATGTTATTGCAAAGTATTACCAATATTTAATGAAAGGAAAAAGACGCATTTAATAAGATAATGAACGCCTCGAGTGTATAAAGAGAGAGGCGCAACTGCCAAGAGAAATATTAAACTCAAAGTATAAAAGTATTTTTGCCTACTTCATCATATTACCGTGTATATTCTGTGTAAATATATATAAATATAGAATTTAAGCAATTCATAATTATGTTATGTAAGAAAGAAAGTAAAAAGTTTGTTATTGTTTGTTTGTTTTTTTGTACGGACACAAATATACACCGAAATCGAACTGGAATTATTTCTTGACCCCTTTTTTTTACAAAAATCATCGATTTGCACACACAAATTACATGCGAAATAGATATTTGAAATTATATATAAAAAGTGGATGAGAGAGGAATGTGTGGATGAGAGAGACTATTGAATGAAACATTCGGGATTAAAGTCGGTGTCCTACAAATAATTTTTATTCTCAATTTTACTTCAAGTTTACTTAAAAAATAATAATATAATTGATAATAGTGAGATTATGAAAGTTACGTAGTTTTACATACGACATTTACATATAGTTTTGTTTTTTTTTTGTGTAAGTTACTGTTGTTTCTTCAAATTTAAAATCAATAATATTTATATAACAAAAAAAAAATGAACAAAAATCCTATCCTAAAGAAACTTGACCTAAATACATCCAGTCATCTATGATCTAATTATATAACAATCAGTGTTATGTTTATAAATATATTTATATAAAAAAAAATTAATAATAATAATAAGAAAAGTGAGAAAGATATAATATTATCTTTCTATTTGTTTTAAATTTGTTTGTTTTTTCAGTGGAAATCAAAATTTAGTCTCTTTTCGTTCATCACATAATAAGTAACAATATGTGGCTATTATTCTTGATTCTATTTTTTTTACATCATATGCCTAGACTGTTTGTATTTGCTGCAAAAGACAATATATTCTTTATAAACATCGGGTGTCGATTACGATTTCTCGCAAAGTCGAGAACGCACACACACATCATATTTTACACACATCAATTTAAAGAAAGGAAACAAAGAACGGCGTTTCTCGACCGGTTTTTTTCTCTTTTTTTGGAGACGGTTTGAGAATCGCCAGCAAATGTAAAAACTCTATGGAATTTATAGAAACTAAATGAAGAAAATAATAGCATGCATGGGTGAAGGAAAAATCTATCAGTGAAATTACAAAAGAAAACGTTAGATTTTCGTTGAGCCTTTAATACTCTAATTTTGAAAAATAAGGTCTCAAAGTAAAATCGAACTTTCTTTTGCAATAAATCTGTGCAAGCTCAACGTGATTTCTCAAAAAAATTGGAAACTTGTTAAGAAAGCCAAGATTTTTAATGATTTCGTGTGAAGAGTTGCACAGAATCAAGCTTAAGCTAAGTCTACTTCTAATCCGCAAAATAAATAATAGTTACACTTGATTTCGAGGATGTTAGGAACGGGTTTGTAAAATTATATAATTAAAACTAGAGTCTATGACGAAATGGCAGAGAAGGAATCTCTCGATCTCCATCATGTATTCGTCTCTCGCACATTCGCTTTCTCTCTATTTGTAAAATATATATATATATATTTATACGCATTTCGTCGTAAGTGATTAATGCGTTTTCTTAAATACTTCTAGGATCTACTGGGCGAGCGCAAGAGAAAAAAAGAGAAGGAGAACTGTTTGCGGCTCTTTGAAATGAATTTGAAATATTATTTGGGTTTTGTATTTACCAGCCAGGTGTTGTGTTGGCCAAACGGCGGATGCGCCGGGTGTTGCGGTCTTGATCGCGGATCTTTTTCTCCATTTCGGCGTCGGTGAGCGTCTCCAAGAACGGAGCCCACTGATCGGATTCGCACGGCGGACGGAAAGGCACCTAAAATTTTAACAATAAAATCGATGTATTTACGCACTGATCGATTCGTTTACCTCGACTATCGGTAACGGGGCTTCGCTGAAAGCGTACGTCCTTTGGTGCCAGGACAACTGTCCTCGGATGGAATACGCGATGGCCGTCACGAATTCTCCTCCCAATCCCAGCTCGGCGCACAGCTTGTTCGCGAAATGCTCTGGATTGTTCTCCTTTTGCGACATGTCCCATTCCACCTAGGCGGGAAATCGGTTTAAAGACGACAGGCCAAGTGTTGGTTGTAGACGAAAACAAACCTGATCGACCAACGAAGTGTTTCCAACGTGAATGTTCAGCTTGATGATGACGCGCTGATCGCAGTTCTCCTCGATGATGCCGGGTGGTTCGTTGGGGAAAACCTCGAGCTGCTGACGGATGGCCTGCGCTATAGCCGGCACAAAGGTCAGCGGGTTCAAATCCAGATCATCGCAGAGAACTTCAGCGAACTGCTCCGGACTGATCAAACTCTCTACACTCATAGAACGCAACAATTAAACCTCCTCGCACCGGCGAAAAACACTCACCGTTCTTGTTCCAAGTGAACGTGTCCCTGAGCTTCTGACCCTCGATTTCCATGTCGAGACGGATCGGTACCAAAAGCTCCGACTGGCCGGCGTTCTCCGTGTGCACTTGCGGTTCGCTGTCGTCGAAGCACAACGGAAACGTCCTCACCTTTAATAAATAACAAGATTTTTCAAATCGCTCGCAACGCTCATGATCACATTTACCTTTTTGGAGGCGACACGGTTTCTGTTGATCGTCGTGGCTTGTGGCACGGCGTCCAGATGACTCGAGTTCGGAAGCGACGGCACCCATTGCATGCTCTTCTTCGTCTTGCCCTCTCTGGGAAGCAGAGGTTCCGTTGTGTGCACCGACACCGCTTTGTATCTGAATAGTGGAAAGTGGAAATCGAAAATTATTATAACATTCACTCAGAGTTCGTGCCCTTTAACTTTCCAAGAGAAACACAACCACAGCAAATTATTTGTCCAAATACAAATCCAAATACATTATCCTCATACCAAGAACTACAACTAACAAGTGCATACAACAAAAATACAACTGTTAATACTACTAAACAATGACTCCAGTACTGGACATGCTTCAAACTACAAATTCATGAGGATAGTTTAGGGTAATCAATCTACTTAGAATCCAGAAAAACTAGGATTAATTTATCTTGTAAATTATCAATATCAAGCAAGAAAGCAACAAAGTACATTGAATTATATTATCTTGACGTAAAGGGATTATATAAGTACAGATATACTACTTTCAATAATACTCATAAGGATTTTTAAAAAGATTAAAGAAATTATTTGACTGAATTTGCATTGCATGCATCAGTAATTTTCATGTAACTGTTATAATTAGCAACAAAAATGAAAAATGCAAGTCTTAGGAGACTTCTAGAAAAGTGCTTGAAGGAATGGTGATACTGATACGATACTGAAGAAACATTTGTAAAAGAAAGCTTCAACCCTTCAACTTCTACACCAAAAGAGACGCAGAAGTGGAACAAACTGTGAATAATATATATATATGTGTGTTGACTATTTTGGGGGGTTGTGAACTAGGTAATTTACAAACATACTTATCATCATTGCCCTCAATAATGTCCTCAACTTCAGATGTTCTGAGCAGTGAAACGGAACTTGCCAAGACATGTTGACTGAGACCGCTGTCGATGAGGCGTTTTCGTTCTTCAACTGTTATCGTCCTACGGTACATCCCGGGGTACCTCTTGTACAGGGAGCCCCTGAAGAGGCGCAAGTAATTGCCCACCTACAAAATTCCAATCGAACAATAATTACACCAAGCTTTATCTTTTACTTATATTTTCGTATCAATTCATTTACCTCGGATCCAACGCAATAATATTCACCATTCTCTTCCAATTGAAAGCTGATCGGCTTATCCCCAAACGTTCTGATCGCCATCGCGTAAACAAACTACGATCGTCAACTGTTTTAACCTAACAACCGGATCGAAACAAGTTTGTTGTTTATGATTCAGTAATTTCATTACCAACCTTTTAAAAATTATTACAAAATATTGTTAATATGTTCAAAATGTATGCAAAATTATCTAACATTAACTAATATTAAGCGCATTTGTTGTATGATCATAAAGAAAATTGGACAAAAAAAATGCAAATATATTTTTTGCAGTTGGTGAACTTGTAGTAAAAAGAACAAAACACATGCGATGTTGCCAGTTTTAGCTTTGAATTGGTGAATTATTTCATAATTGATCGAAATTAGTGCGCTTCTTGAGAAATAATTGTAATAGTTTTTTTTTTAAATGTAATTTTTGATTCTATATTATTGTGGATCGTGTGTTGGGATGCGCTCGTAGAATTTTGCGAATGTGGCAACGTCGCTATCGTAAAGAGCTGTCAAAGAAGAACAACAAAAAGGGAAAGGGTAGGAAAGGGAACGATCCTTAAAAAGGGTGAATGTGTCAGTGTCAGTGTCAGTGGCAATCAGTGACTGGTGTCAGCAGTTCCTCAGTGCCTAGATTTGTCATTAGGTATAAGTTTTGAATTGTCGGTGCCAATTCTAAATTCTACCTTTCTGCAAACTCTATCTCAGTGCTTCCCGACAATTAAGAGGTAAATATTTCTATTTTGTTTTGAACAGTTTGCTTTTTCCCTGCTTTTCGCATAATAATCATTTGTAGGAACTACATAGTTACATAGTAGATTTGTTTATCATCCATAATCATTAACGCTTGTATCATAAGATCATTAAAAAGTTACAGGAAAAGTGTATGCTTATACGCACACTCCATGGCCCAAAATACGCTTGTTATGCAGAAGAGGTACTGCCATTTGTGTAACGGCTATTATAATAATGATGTTTTCAACTATCACATTAGTACAAAGTATCACAAGTATGCGACCAATGAGGAGGATTTGGAATATAAGGGTGGATCAAAGTTGATACCTATCATAGGTACGAAAATGTACTGCACCGAATGCTCCACCTGCACTGACAACAAGGAAAACCATGAGTGTGAAGAACCGAGTGTGCAGAATTATGAATCTGAGATAGCACTAGACAGTTTGGCTGGGAAATATGAAGTTACTTATCGACCTGTCTGCAGAGCATTTAAATATCATGGGATAAGGTATTGTGTTTGTTTACTGTGCTCCACCATTGATGTTGGGTTGGCGGAGAATCACATGCACTCGGATATGCACAAAGAGAGTACATTCGATTATGACAGGCAGGTGAGATTGGATCAGTTCTACTTGTTCTTTATAAACACTCCTAGAGAGGTGGTGGAGAGATTCATGCCACTGTCGTTAGATAGAATCCAGTGCCTGAAGTGCATGCAAATAATACCTTATAGAACGGTACAAATGCATAACAATTGCTCCTACAATAGTTTCATAGTAACAGACAGTTGCTTGAGATTGCCAATCAATAAGCTATACGACTGGAACAATAAATTAGACTACGATGAACGGATATTGAACATGTTCTATCCCAAGAAGCTAATGAAAATCGTTTACAAATTTGACAAAACGCCAATATATGTGGCGCAAAAGGCCTCCGGATCCCTGAAATGTTTATTTTGTTGTGTCGAAGGTAAAGTTGGAAAGTCTATTACACATCTTTAGTAGCAGCAGCAGCATCAATCAATCAATCAATACACACGTAAAAAGTACATTTGAACCTGAAGTAATTAAGGAAGATGTGACTGGATCATCGATATCTTATGTGTGTAATTGTGTAACGTTGTCTATGCAATATTTCGCCGATGACTGCAAAATTTTATTCGAAATCCGTAAACGTTCAACTCTATATTTTATTTCCGCAGGTATTATTGGAATTGAGCAAGTCGTGGAGCATTTCACGTCGTTTCGCCATTTAATGAATAGCAATAACGTTCTGTACAATCAGGCTTTATCCACATACCATCAGTATTTTGCGCTTAGCGATGTCGGTGATCAGATGAGACATCATCTGTTCGAACCGCTATCATCGAACGGTGTCACCTGCTTACTCTGCCAAAATCCCGTCGTCTTTAAGGAGATCAAAAACCACAATTGTCCCCAGGAAGCAGCAGAATCCAGTTCGTATCGTTTCCTTAAAATCTTATTTTTATCGTTTCATTTTGGTTTCATTTTGGTTTTGTTTGTTTGTTTCTCTTTCCTTTTGTCATCTACAATTAGCTTCGAGTGAGGATAGCCAGATTGCGGACGTCGCAGAACTATTGAAGATGAATGCTATGATCATGGATTACTCGCCGAAGCAGAAGCTGTGCTTGTGTTGCGAGACTATACTGAACAACGAAAAGAATGTCGTCGAACATGTGATGTCGAAGAAGCACAAGAATGCAGCGGTATGCAAGAAGGATATAGTTCAAGTGTACCTGGATTTCTGGGGAAGCGAGAAACGGAAGGAGCAGGTTAATATCATCGAGAACGTGGCTTTTGGATAACGATAATAATACAACAAGTACCGTTTTTTTTTGCAGAAATATTATCTTCCTTACGACCTGAATAAGTTCAGATGCATGGAATGCAGACACTCGGTGAATCTGTCCGCGATCGTTCCTCACGCTGCCGAATGTATCCCAACGTTGAGCGAAGCAGAGCCTACGATGTACAAGGATTCGGTGAAGAACGCCCTGTATCCGACGTCGAAGACGTTCAAGGAGTGCGTCTTCCAGAAACGCAATAAACTATTATTTTGCCTGTACTGCTGCGCTACGCTGCAAGGCTCCACGGAGGACCACTGCAAGGTTCCTTCTCATCTGAAGAACATAAACAATTCGAACAAAATAAAAATGGTCGAAGCGTACCACAATTATTGGAAGCACAAGAGCGAGGAGATGCAGCTTTCGCAGATATGCTTCAGCCCGAGCAACTCGAGGACCGTCGAGTGCAACTGGTGCGAGCGTTTCTTCACGTTCCAAGAGTTGAAGGGTCACAATTGCTTGAACCTGAAGATCGGCGATTTCAAACTGCTCACCGGTCAATTGTCCTATTGCAGCGAAGTTATGGAGACGGTCTATCCGCATGACAACTTCGAGGTGCAAGTATCCAACAAGAAATACCTGTGTCTTTTTTGCAACGTGGACGCAACCGGAACGCTAGACTGGCATCTTGCTGGGAAATCTCATAGGAAAAAGATTCGCAATAAGGAACGCGTCCAAGCGGTGGTGCGATACCATCGATTCTGGATGTCCAAAGGGAACGAGCTTCAAATGAATCAATTGAAGTACAGACCTTTCAATCATCAGTGCATGGAATGCGTGCAATGTAATTTGGTGCATGGTTGGGACGTCCTGATGAAACACAAATGCGATGTACCGTCACAAACGGTGAAGAAGATGCGTTACGGTGCAGATATCATGAGAACCGTTTATCATCACATGACGATGTGCGACGCTATGGATACTTTCGTCGTGCAACGAATCGACGCCAATCTGTACAACTGTCTCCACTGCCGCATGACTTTTTCGGAGAGCGTCAGCGAACACTGCAAATCGGTGAGGCACAAAGCCAAAGCCAAACTGAACCTCTGGATGAGTGCCCTTAACGCGTACCATTCCTACTGGCTGAACAGCAAAACGCCGATGGATCAGATCTATTACACAACGCACAGTCACGTCAACATGCGGTGCTTGCGTTGCGAGGATGTTGTCTTCTTCAACGACGTGCTGCCTCATGAATGTTCGCCGACGCAGAGCGCGAAGACTCAAAACAAGACCGTTTACTGTTACGAGGTTCTGTTCAGCATCTATTCGCACCTGGAGTCTGAACGTATGGAGGATCTGTTCATACAGAAGATCGACGACAAAACGTACCACTGCTTGCACTGTGCCATCCAAATTCGACGCAATTGGGATAAGCACGCGAAGACGCACGCACATTCCGGCAGAATCGACTCGAACGATGAGTTCATCTCGAAGTCGGTGTCGCGCTACCACAAGTTCTGGGTGTCTGGGAGCAGTCCGGCTGTGCAGCTGATGCAGACCAAGTATTTCCCGTACGATATGGAGAATGGAACGTGCGTCTGGTGCGATTCTATCCTGCCGTACAACGAAACGATGATCAAGCACAAATGCGTAGAAAGCAGCGACAGCAGCGGAAGCAATAGCAGCGATGACGAAGACGAAGAAGATGCGGAGGTATTGACAATGTTGGAGCGAAAGGATGAAGGTGCGTATTTTTATTATCGGTCGCGATTAAATCACATTTCAACATTCTCTTTTTTCTTCAGTTCTACTTCAGAGATACAAAGGACCGAGCAAGTTGCACAATCTAGTCAGATCGGTATTGTATCCGCATAATTTGTGCCAATTGGTATCGAATTCACATCTGAAACTGCACTTTCCCATCTTCCATAATCGCATAATGAAGATACGCTGCTTGCTGTGCACGAAGGATATTGATAAAACCGAGAAAGACGTGATCAATCACCTGAAGAATTATCACGGACAGTTCACTAGTCGTCTCTTCACTCAGGCGATACACGTGATCGCCTATCATAAACATTTTGAAAAACAGCCCATCGACAAACATTATCTGCAAGTGAGTTGTTGTTACCTTGAGCGAGGACTTTGAGGAAAACGCCACTATGATTATTACTGCATGATTCATTCGCTTTTTATCGCAAATTTCATTGCTATCTCTCTTTTTATTTATTTAGTTATTTACACGCTAATTTTGTTCTCGTTTGATTTAGTCGTATTTTATGCCAGCTGGAACGAGGACCGCGAACTGTCTCAGATTGCACAACGTCGAATACAGCAAGTTGGAACATCACTACGTCAAGTGTGCGAAACGCAGTGATAAGACTCTGGAGGGCAGCATGAAGAAGTTCACCAATCCGAACCTGATACAGGGAGCGGGTAAAGTTTTCCACGAGATGGTCATCGTTCCCAAAGGTCGATTCCCCGTGCGACTGCAATACCAATCCGAGTTCTTTCGCATGGAAGCGGAGCCGTCGAAGAAGGTGTACTGCAAGTACTGCGAAATCGATCTAGAGAGCTTCTCGGATGCGCTCCTCCATCTCGCCGAAGAAAAACACTCGGTGCTGCTGAAGTCCAAGGAGAAGTACATGTACGTGTGCGACATGTGCTGCTATAAGACGCACAGGGAGATCGACTGGCAGAAGCATTTCTCTTCTACCGGACATCAAAACATGTAAGTATTACGTTCAGATAATACATTTAAATTAATTTGCTTAATAATTGTGCTTAATTTGCGTAGGTACAAGAGCATTGGTGAGATAAGACAGACGACGTTGCACGAGTTCGAATGCAAAATATGCGCTTACGTGCTGTACGGTGACGAGTTGTCCGTGTTCGACCACAAAGAGGGACTCGCCGCTCTGAAGCCGAACAAGAAGATAAAGAATCGCGAGCAGAGCGATAAGAAGTTGCGCAAGATATTCGGGAACGAAGAATCGACGGAGCTGTTTCTGGAGGAGAGACAGGTGGAGTGCGAACTCGTCGGCTCTCCGGCTGTGCAGCTCTGTTTGCAAGATATCAAGGAGCAGCTGAAGACGAAGTATCCCCACTGCAAGGTCTTCCCGTTCGGATCTAGGGCCATCGAGATTGGAGACTCGAACAGCGATCTCGACGTGTTCGCCGATCTGAAAAGCAATTACTTCGGTGGCGCTCAAGTCAACAGCAGAGCATAATCCGGGAGATGACGAAGCTGCTGAAGTTGCGCTCCGACTTGTTCCAGTTGGTCTTCAGTATACCGACCGCTCGCACCCCGATCATCCGGTTCATGCACGCCAGCACCGAAATAAACTGCGATCTGAGTTTCATGAACGGCCTCAGCGTCGAGAACACGAAATTCGTCAAGTTCTGTTACGATCTGCAGCCGATCAGCCGCGACGCCGTCCTCCTGCTGCGCTGTTTCAGCAACATCGAATCACTGTACGGCGAGTACAAGATCTGCTCGTACGCCTTCAGCATGATGTTGCTCTTCTACATGCAAACGAAAGGATGGCTGCTGTCCGTCCAGCGTCTTCGCTCGCTGACGAACACCGATGTTCAAGTAATCGATGGTTGGCCGATCATCGATTACAACGAATCCGTCGAAACGTTGAAGCAGAACGTCGAAGAATACACGGGCGGCGGCGTGTACCAACTGGTGAAGGGATTCTTCGAATTCTACAACGAGTTCAATTTCGAGAAGGACGTCGTGTGTCCGTTCATGGGAGTCATCGTGAAACGCAAGCAATTCAACGGTGACGGCGTAAATCTTCCGTCGGAGATGTCCGTTTACCGGAAGAACTTGAAGGAGGGTGAGTCGTTCCGCGTCGACGACTGCTACATGTGCGTTCAAGATCCGTTCGATCTTTCGCATAATCTGACCAAAGCCGTGAGCAGCGATGCCGTTGCCAGTTTCAAGTTCAAATGCCGTAACGTCCTGCAGATGTTCAGTCATTGATGAACGAAGACGAAACGCTTAATCGAAGTGTGCGTGGGACCACAGAGTGTTTTTTTTGACATGTCTGCTTGTCGTGTTGTTAATTTTTTTTTTTCATACCTGTGTTTATACAAATGTTAAATCATGTGCTCTTTGTCAATTATAACACGTAGATATATTTTTTTTATTAAGAATGTAAATTGATTTTATCTTATACGACGCAATACAAATAAATGATATATATATATATATTTTATAAAGCAAAATCTATATAGTTTTTTCTACCCAATCAATTTTACATAAAACAAATGATGATGTCAAACTTTGACAATTTTGATCATAAAATGAATAAGATGGCGTTGAATGATGTTATTATTTTATTAGGTGTATTCAATGAAGTTTTCTTTGTGAATTCCGAACATGATGGCTCCGAATAACGGAAAAACAAGTAGAATCACGGAAGCGGCGATGACGGAGACGGCAATTCCAGCCAAGAGCATCTCTCTCGTCGGTATCTTGCAGTAAAACTGGACGACGGCGTTCGTCGGCGCGGAGGCGGGCAGGCAGAAGGCGTGCGAACTGGCTATGGTGACGGGGATCATCAGGTACAGTGGATGCCATCTGGCCATCTGCGCGATGTCCGCCGCGATCGGCAGCAGCAGATCGATCACCGCAATGTGTCCGCTGAGCTCGGTGAGGACGCTGCCCAAGAAGCAGACCGCAGCGAGCACCGCGAACTTGGGCAGCAAGTGGTAATTATCGCGCAACTTGTGAACCAGGCCCTGCCCGATGCCCGCCGACCTCGAACCTTCCACGATTGCGTTCCCACCGCCTACAAGCACGAGCAATCCCCAGGGCATCCTCTTCTGCACCACCGCCCACGTCAGCAATCCGTCCCAATCCTCGCGCTCGTAATCCTCGGACACTAACTTTCTCCAATCGAACTTCGAGGGAATCATGAACAGCAGCGCCACGATCAGGATGGAACAAGTCGAATCTTGGATCTGGCAAGCAAAACCATACACAAACATTTGAAACGAACGTATATGAAAATCCGCAAAAACCTTGAGTTCGGTGAAGAGCGTGGACCATCCCTCCAGGAAATCCGGTTGTCGGAAGAACCACAAGAAGAGAGCCAGCAGCAGACAACCGGCGACTCCGATCTCGTGAAAAGTCAAAGCGCCCAAATCCTTAAACTCGTCTCGAATCCCAGCGCGAACCTGAACCTTCTCCAACGTGAACCTTTCCAATCTCTGAGCGGCGTTCGATTTCTCTCTGAAAAGTCCCATGTACTGAACTTGCAGCCACAACCATAGCGAAGCTATGGTGATCAACGCAATCGGAAGATTCAGCAAGGCCCATTTCAGCGTCGTCACCTCGTTGGGAACGCTCGGGAATTTCTCGCTGTGAATCGCTTCGAAAAGAACAACATTTAAAAAACTAATTCTCGTTATCAATTTTGCGATGATACCGTTGAAGTTATGGTTTATGGAATCCGCGGCCATGCAACTTATTCCGCCCACGGTGGAGGCGTACGCGCACGTGAGAAACGTGCAGATCGCTTCGCGACTCGGAACCTCCTCTTCGTCGCGCTCCAAATTGACGTGACTCAAATCCAACGTCTCTTCGGCCGCTTCCAATCTGGAGAAATAGGATATTTCGGTGCCTGAAACGGTGTACATTTTACTAAACTCACTTCGCGTATGAAAATATGTAAGATTAGATTAATAACTGTGCGACTGGAGGCATCTGAATGCTGCATCGAGGATCGGGTAGAGGACGACGATGGCCGAAACGTTGGCCATCCACATGGAAACGAACGTGGCCAGAGCGGCCAAAACGAAGTTGAACAATCGCAGCCGGCATTTCACCGCCAGCAGAAGACCCAATCCGAGGCGACGATGCAGTTGGCTGTGCTCGATGGCCAGAGCCAACATCAAGCTGCACATGAACAGAATGTTACCTTCGGTTATGTAGCAGATGGGGACGATGTCCGAAGATATTATATCCATCGTCGGGAACAAAACCTTTTTTTGGAAATAAATTCGTTATTGATTAATCAAGAAAAGTTAAAATCAATTTACCGTCGGAATCAGAGCTGTTATGGGGAGCGGAAGTGATTCGGAGACCCAATATCCGACCATCAGGATTATAACGTACAGACATTTCAGACTTGTCGTTCCACCGATCAGGAATATCGGCAAAAGGATGACCGGTAGCAAAGTCGTGCAGAAACCTCTCCAATGACTGCGAAGGAACGAGATTCGACCTCCGATCACACGCGACACGTTACGACGCATCTAGACGTAAACCTACTTAATTCTTTTATTTGTGTCTGTTTTTGTTTTGTTTTCTGTTGACAAGATGGGGAACATCACCTGTCACGTAAGGATCACCATCACCTACAGACCGTTGCTCATCGTTCTGAGGACTTTGAGGAAGTACTGGGCCTCAGTGTACACCACAACTTTACCTATGATCATCGTGCCGATCATCTTGGAGCTGAAGGATAAGTTTGCGAAATGCATCTACACGATCGCCCTGATGACAGGACTATGGTGTTTCGATTCCATTCCGCACACTATGATCTCTCTGTTACCACAAGTGAGTAAACAAACACATATATACAAAATAAATAATGAACTTTAATCAGTTGATTTTCCCGTTGAGCGGAATATTGGATTCGAAATCCACAGCCGCTTGCTACTTCAACGAGACCAATTTGCTGAATGTCGCGACGATGATCATCGCCGTGGCCGTGGAGAACAGCGAACTGCACAAGCGGTTAGCGCTCCTCCTGATGATGATCTGCAGGTGCAACGTGCAGCTGATTCACCTCTTCCTGATGCTCATCGCCATGGTAATTTCAATGTTCGTGTGCAATCTGTCGACGGTGATCGTGATGATGCCCGTGGTGAAGGCCATCCTCGTGGAGCTGGACATGAACGGCGTAACTTCTTACTTCAAGTCCGTCTACAAGATGGAGGAGGTGCACAGCGAGTCGAGCCTCCTTCCCCAAGATGTGTCCGTGATCACTGAGCCTCCATCCAAGTTGATGGTGAAAAGTGCGTACAAATTCTCGAACGACGTCCAATTCGAAGAAATCTCGCTGCTCGATCACACGCGACCATCGAGCATCACCACTTGCTTCTATTTGAGCGTCGGATTCGCTGCGACGCTCGGAGGAATCGGATCCGTTACAGGTTCACCCACGAATCACGTGCTGATCGGTTCGTTTCCAAAAATTATTCTCTTCAACAACAATAATATTATTATTATTATAGATTACCTCCAGACAACATTTCCCGATAACCGCTTGAATTTCGCGAAATGGTTTCTCATAGGAAGTCCCATTATGTTAACGTCGACCCTCGTCGTTGCCCTCTTCATGCAGATCTCGTTTTTGGGTTTGCTGAAGCCCAAGAGTTCGAAGAGTAAACGGATGAAATCTAACGCTAACGTAATCGAAGCTGTACGCGTGAAATTGCGATCGTTGCCTTCGGTGACTTTCAAAGAGCTGATGAGTTTCCTCGCATTCCTTATCGCAGCTGTGCTGATGTTCTTCAGGAATCCGATCTTTGTAGAAGGATGGATCACATTGTTTTCGAGAAATTTCGTAAGTTTTTCTTTGATATATTTATTTGTTATTAGTTTTTGTTGATTGTAGATTGGTGATTCGACTGTGGCGATGGCTGTTGTCCTCTTCCTCTTTTCCGTGCCTGCTATTGAGGAGACCTTGGGGTTGCTGCGGATGGAATCGGCTAAAACCGTGTACGATCCACTGATAACCTGGCAACAGGTGCAGAAGAAGTTGCTTTGGACGTCCGTCTTCGTGATCGGATGCAGCTACGCCATCGCCGAAGCCGTTT
The DNA here is from genome assembly GCF_001412225.1 of Nicrophorus vespilloides. Lineage (NCBI taxonomy): Eukaryota > Metazoa > Arthropoda > Insecta > Coleoptera > Silphidae > Nicrophorus > Nicrophorus vespilloides. The sequence continues at coordinate 16,413 of NW_017096734.1, forward strand.
CGTATTCGGGTCTCAGGGGAATGATAGCCGAAGAGATTACCGGATATTTGGAGGATCACGATGGGAGAACGTTCAACGTCTGCTTCGTCGTCACGCTCATCCTCACGATCTTCATCGACGGCGCGCCCGTTCTCGACATCCTTTTGCCCATCTTCACGACCTTGTGCAGTCGCTTCACGTGCGATCCCATCGAAATAACGATGGCGATGACTCTGGTATCGTCGTACTCTTTTCTGCTGCAGATTGGAAATCCGGTGAACGCCATCGTCTGCGGCTACGCGAAAATCCCGTCGCGCCACCTCCTACTCATCGGATCGTTCGTCACCTTCCTCGTGGCTGGAATCACTTTGATCATGTTTCCATTACTCTACCGAATCGTACATTCATAACTGTTTATTGATAGTTAATCGTAGTTTGAGTAGTTTCGCGCGCACTTCAAATTAGTCCTCTTATCAATGCGATTCGAACTGATTGTTGATATTATTTTTTTATATATTTATATAAATACTTTCTCTCTCAATCTGAGTCTGTCTTGATAAGCTTGATTATATCAGCGAGTTCAGCGCAAAATAACCTTTACTCTGGAGGTCTAGAGAGTGCACAAATTTTAGACTTTTTGGGCGTATAAATTTCCTTTTTTTTTTGAATGGTCAACAGTTTTTTTTTGTTGATTGACCATGGATTTGCTGAATTTGGCTTACGCTTTAGCCTTGTTCTCTATACCGATTTTGGGCTACATAATCTTCTTCAAGGACGACAAAACGGACAAATACAGTGTAGCAAGTAAGATTATCTCCAGTTCAAAAAAATAATTGTTAATAAATTCATTTTGCAGCTTGGTACTATCTGTTCAAACGGAGGTTTTCGGTGAAGACGATCAAAGCTTTTCTCCAGAGGAATAGACGGAGCATAAATTTGGAGTCGGGACAAGTGGAGGAACCGAAGAAATTGGTGCACGAATCGGTAAAGTTTTCAAGTTTATAGTTTGATTTCGTATTTCACGTGGATGAAATTGCAGGAGGAGGATGTTCTCGTGTTCATGGGAAACGATCGGAACGGAAATTCGATTTCGATCAAGTTCGTGACGCGGATGAGGAAAGTCGGCGAACTTGTGGTCTTTCTTCATCTCAATGGAAAACTGTACCAGTTACCGGAAAACCCCGAAGTGCCGCGGAGGAGTCTGAGGAAACGCGAATGGAAAGCGGCCGGACTTTCCGTCAGCTGCGTCGAACCGTACAGCATCTTCAGGATCACCTACAACGGTTTCATGCGATGCGGCGAGTCCGTCGACTTCATGAAGTTCAATCTCATGTACTTAACGGAAACTTAGATTTTTCGATAATTTAAAAATCATATTTGTGTTTTTCTAGTTGGAATGCAGCAAGTAAACCTTTGTTTTATCCGAGCGACTTTGGAAGCGACGTCTTCAGCGATGCGGTGTCGTGAGAGCCGTGGCGCGACGGGGATTGGATCAAGATGCTGTAAGTTCTTGTTCACATCAAGTCGAGTTGAGACATCATTGCATTGTTGTATTCTTTTCAGGGGAGATCGCATCGGTTACGATCAATTCGGATGTCTGCAAGGGGAAATCTTCAGTTCTCTGATGCCGGGAGGCAAGCAGACAGTTTACCTGCCTACCTACAGGAAGAGGTACTTCGGTACGGCGGATCGTCACTCCACGTATCGCGATATCAATGTGTTCGCGGCTTCGGAGGATGGCACCTTGGTGCACGTTGCCACCAGATCCATGATCAACGGATGCACGCAGTAAGTGATCGTTGCTTAGCAACTGCTAGTTTGGTATAACTTCAGATGAATGTGTACAGCAACCGTAAATTTCCATAGCAACCAAACTCTATGTGTAATAGCAACTATAAACTATTCATTTTGAATGTTTCAGATTGAGATACGGCAGCGTCCTCTACGGAAACGGACAATTGCACTGCGTGTCTTCTCACGATATGCTGTTGCAGCATTTGGGAGATGACGGAAACGTACCTAGGAACGTGTCCATCACGTTAACAAGTAACGAAACTAAAGTTTTTGTAACATTTTTTTTTGTTTAATCAACCAAACTTGAACTGCAGCAAAGAAATCCACCATAAGATGCTTCTTCCACGTCTCTCCAAATGCGCAAACTTCGGTGAAGAATGACGAGGCTTGCGGTTGGCTCATGAGGTTTGCCAGTGCTGAAGTCAACATGGATCTTCACAAAGCTCGTGCCACCATGCTCCTATGGTACCCTCACAAAGGTAAATTGGATATTTTTGTTTGTTTGTTAAACGGATGTAATCGCGACTGTGATTGCTTTTTTTTTCAGGAATCGAATCTGCGAATCCTGAGCCGCTGCTGAAACCCTTGAAACCGCTCTACCAGTGCGAAAAGGTCACTTTAACACTGGATGATGAGGATTGTTGCGTTTCGGAGTTGGCCGGTTCCAAGGGAAGCTCTTTGGCTTTGCTTTCTTCCATTGAATCATCCGAAGTAATTTTTGTTTTGTTTCGTTTAAATTTATATAATATTTTTGACTATTTTTCAGATTCAAATTCCGGATGGATTCGTAATAAGTGTACCGGCATTCAGACATCAAATCGGTTCAAATGTTAATTTGAGAAAGTCGGTGGCCATGATTCGCATAGCTTGCGACGATTCTTTGCAAGTTGCTTGTGAAAGGTTGATCTAATTCTCTAATTCGTTCTTTGTTTTTCCCTCTTTTTCACATGTTTTTTTTTCTTTCTTTCAGAGCTGAAAAACTGTTCAAGAACGAAGAAATCGATGCGGAAATCGTCGCTGCTGTGAAACGCGAGATGGGTAAGATCACGCAGAAGAGTTCCGGAGAGATTCGTTGGGCGGTGAGGTCTTCGGCGGTCGTCGAAGAGGATTCCGAACATTTGCTCACAATCCTTGATTGCAAATCGGAGCAGGAGGTTCTCAAGGCTGTGGCGGCGTGCTGGGCTTCCCTGTATTCATTCGACAGGGTGCAATACCGACTGTAAGCTAATCTCGTTAACAAGTAATTTCTAAAATATACTTAGTTATTAAATGGTTTAAAGTACGCACGGAATTCAATTGGATGGTGATATGGGAGTCGTTGTCCAGAAGATGTTAAATCCGGAAGTCGAAGGAATCATGTACACGTGCCATCCTCGAACCGGTGATTTGAGTCGGATGTTGCTGGAATTTCCATCATCGCAGGTATTTTGTTATTTCAGTTGTCATGGTTGAATAACTATATGAACGTTTCCATAGCAACTGCAAATTATATAAGAAACTAATATATATATATAAAATTAACAGAAATCCATGGTGTTGAAGAGGAGTTTCGATGGGAAGATTACGGTTGATGGGAAAACGCTCGAGTTGAGCGTTGATCAGGCTCAGAGTTTGGGTGAAATTGGAGTCGATTTGGAAAGGAGGTGCGGATCTTCCATGGAAATCAAATGGATCATCCAACAGGGAAAAGTGCATTTGCTGCAAATAAGACCGGTGTCGTTGGATTCTTGGACGGATTTCGAATTGGAACACGAATTCGATACTCCAGTTCTGAACGGTCAAGGTGAATTTTGATAATATTTTCGTTTTCTTATATATAAAAATCAAAATGTTCAAGATGTATTCACGACGGCTAACGTGAAAGACGCTATCCCTTCGGCGATGACATCTCTCAGTAATACGATTGTCAAGAGAGCTTTGGATGGGCCGAGATGCGCGGATCGTAGTTTGTTAACTAGGAATCATAACGTGTTTCTTAATGTTAAGAATGTAAGTGGATGCAGATTGGATGGGACATATTAAGGTAGTTTTAATAATAATGTTGCGATTTAGGTTCTTATGAATATTATGCCGAAATACGCGAAAGGAACTTTGCATTTGGCGGCGTTCGGACACGAAGAGCCTCTGCTTCGTCACGGAAATTTAAAGCCAGCTATGATTCTGCTCAAAGAGGTTGTTCCTTGCTTGAAGCACGTCAAGGCGATTGTAAATAGATCGAAGCAATTCACAGAGATTCCAATAGGTAATTGAAATAATTGTTTTATACGTTTTGTATGTATGTTTTGTCTTTTTTTTTTGTAGATATCAAAGTTGGGATGAGCTTGAAGGAGACGCATGAGGCAATCACCAAATATTTGGAGACGTTGCAGGAGATGTGCAGGGCGCATGCTGCCGCCACCCAAGCAACGACGTTCTACCAAAGCGCAGCGATGGTTGCATTGGCTGGAAGTTTGGAAGAGTTCACCAGCGATCATTACCACGACTTTGCTCTGATCCTGCCATCATCCGAACAGTCCTGCTGTATCCCGGAAGCAGCTGTGAAGGCTATCGAAGAGAGCGGAAAGATCGAAGAATTTGTATGCTTGGACGCGCCTTCCGGACGCAAATGGTTGGAGGTGAATGTTCCGAAAGCTTCGATAGCCTTGGAAAGGTTCCTTGAAACGCACGGACATCGCTCTTTGCAGGAGGTTTGTGCTTCTTGTGTTAATTAATAGCGAACGCAATTTAATTTCAATTCGTAGTTTGAATTGATGGGTGAAACTTGGGCGTCGAAACCGGAGATTCTGGTTGGAGTTGTTCAAGCCCTCTGCACCGTGAATTCTTCTGGAAAACCGCAGCGTGGTCTTCGCTCGAGAAAGGTGATGAAATCGCTTAAAACTCCATTAGGATCCATCAGAAGGTTTGCGTATTTAACTTGCGTCATAATGATTTTGCTAATCATCAAATTTCAGGTGGTTATTAAAGTATTTGGTGGTCAAAAGCAGGAGATCTCAAAGGATTGCCGAGGACATCAAATCGGATTTGGCCCAGTCCGTCGACAGATTGCGCAAGGCTTTCCGCGTGTTAGGGGAGGGTTTGGCGGAAATTGGAAGATTACCGCACAGAGATTTGATCTTCCATCTGACGAAGTTTGAAGTTTCGCAGATTGTCAACTGCAACAACCACGAACTTGTCGCAAAGTAAGCTTCGTTTGCCGGTTTGACGATTTGATCTGTAATTGTGTTTTTTTTTTTAAAAAAAGGGCTTTACATCGAAAACGCCTGTTCCCTAAATGGAACAGTTACAGGTACGCAGAATTCCTGCAAGGATTACCGCAACCGGAAGTATTTGCACCCGTCGGCAAGACGTTGGGCGGTGATGTCTTCCTGAAAGGAACGCCAGCTTTCAACGGGGAAGCGCAGGCTCGCTGCTGCGTTGTTAATAAAGTCTCAGATATCGCGCAGATGAAACCTGGTGATATCTTGGTGACGCGAGGAGCGGACGCCGGTTGGTCACCATTTTTCCCAATATTGTCAGGTGTTGTTCTTGAGCGGAGCGGATTATTATCAAACGGTAAACGGTTTTATATATAATGTGATGATTTTATCTGTTATTCAAATTGATTGGTTGCAGGAGCTGCGGTGGCCAAAGAATTCGGGCTTCCGTGTCTTGTCGGAGTGGAGGAAGCGACAAGACACTTCAAGACCGGAGACGTCGTTGCCATCTCTGGAAAATTCGGCACTTTGCGTTTGATTTCTCGCGGAAACGAGCGTTAAAGTATTAATTATTATTATTTCTTAACAATATATATTTATTTCAAATTTAAACGCCATCTATTTCGCAATCACAAACCCTTCCGTTTATTGACGAATTGACTTTTCTTCTTCTTATCAAATGTTTATTTATACAAATAATGTTTTACTTGTTGCCTATAATCTACTGATTACTAAATGTAATTTTGAAATATTTGTTCGATTTTCCTGCTCCTTGATCGATTTTCGCATGATGCAGTCAAAGGATGCGGCGTCGTCAACAGGTTGCCGAGAATGACCCAGTTCAATCGACGCCGCCGCACCTAACCTTAACAATAACAACAATTCATACTCTTTCGTGCCGAAGAATCGTCGTCCCCCTGAGACGATGAGGCGAAAAGTGACGGTCCTCGAGTTCGTGGCCAAAAACTGGCTTCTCCTCGGTATCCTACTGTGCATTGTGTTTGCAAGCGTCTTTCCCAAATTGGGCTCCAAAGGTGGTAAGTTCACACAACACACACACAAAAGCGAACAAAGGAACTCTCTGATTGATTCCTTTTTTTCGGTAGGACCGCTGAAACCCGAATACACCGTCAAGTATGGTGCGGTTTCGCTCATCTTCCTCATCAGCGGGTTAACACTGAAGACGGATTCCATCTTTCACACCTTCAAGCAGTACAGATTGCACCTCTTCATACAGCTCTTCACCTTCGTCCTGATCCCGCTGTACGCACAGCTGGTCGTAAAAGTGTTGGCCTTCTTCGGCGTCAACGGATGGATTCTACGTGGGTAACGCTTCGAAGACGTCTCTTTGGTTGCCTATATAAAAAACTGCATTATATCTGTTTGCAGCTTCATCACCGTCGCCTGCATGCCGCCTCCTGTATCCAGCGCTGTGATCCTGACGAGGGCTGCCAACGGCAACGAGACAGCCGCCATCTTCAATTCGGTCCTCGGAAGCTTCCTGGGCATCATCCTCACGCCAATCTCACTTTTAATCAACGTATTATCAATATTTCCTCTTTCAGAAAACACAACACAACTTATTGCAATATTTGAAATTCGCAGCTAGGTTTCACGACCGTTGTGCCTCTGATGGGCACAGTCGTGCAGCTCATCACCACCGTCCTCGGACCTCTGATGCTGGGTCAAGCCATAAGGAATTGCACTTCCTTCAGGGGTCACACTCTGCCTTTGGGCACCGTCAGTCAGTTGGCTCTGATAGTGGTCATCTTCACCACCTTCTGCGATACCTTTGAAACTCCAGAGATGGGTCTCACTGCAAGCGATATCCTCATCACGGTGTTCTTCGGTGAGATCCACCATCTGTGACGGATCACTCCATCAACAATGATTAACCATCACTTTTTTTTTTTGTTGTTGTTGTTGTTTAACAGTCTTAATGATGCAAATCTCCCTTCTTTGGGTCAGCTTCCATTTGGGCAAATACAATAAGAAGTACTTCGAGCCTTCGGACACCATCGCCATCGTGTTTTGCTCTACCCACAAATCGCTTACCTTGGGTATACATACAGTATTTCTCGCATTTTTACGCGCTTAAATCAACATCATTTCGTGCTTTCTTTCTCAGGTATTCCAATACTGCGTATAATGTTCCACGGATTCTCCCATTTGAGCCAGATCAGTCTTCCGCTGCTCGTCTACCATCCAACTCAGATCATCCTAGGTGGAATGGTGGTCAGTCATCTGAAGGAATGGGGGCAGAAGCATCGTAGACCGCCCGTCTAAAGAAATCAAATCAATTTGGAAATTTTAACCGCACACATCACGAATTCTTCTACTCTTTTAAATGCATGCTACTACATGCTTACAATTATTTGTAAGCCGCCATCAATGCAAATGCAACAGACATTGCTATTTCCTAGTACATAGTTTTATACATGTTTCGTTTTAATAAATTATATATATTGTACAACTCACAATCATTCCAATCCTCCTGTCCAAAGCACCAAAAACCATCAACGTTCACACCTGAAATATGAAAACAGTTGAGTAAGTGAAAGGTAGGAAATCTTTTCGTAAATTATATGTACTTACCAAACGAAAAGCGACAATTTAACGTGTTCTTTCTATGCAGTCTGATTTTACCTTTCTTTTCGCGCACTCGTTCTTAATTTAATTATAACTTGTCGCGCTACGACACCGTGAAATCCTCCCGAGGCTAAATTGGAGCGTAAAATCTCAAGTTTAATGTGTGACATATTCCCGATTTTATTCGACTGAGGATGACGGACATATTTTATAGCTGTGTAGGATATGTTGAATGTGTAGGATATTTGTGGTGTGTGTGTGATCATCATTAATAATGGATGCGCGGAGGCTGCGGCATAGCTGGATACTCTACGGCCGTGACGAACGAGGGCGCATTCGAAGCCTTCTTGACCGGAACGTTCTTCTTCTTCTTCTTCTTATTTTTCTTGTTCTGCTCGTTCGGCGAGTACCCGGGCTTCTTGATCAGATCCGTCGGACAGATCTTCGGCTTCTTCTTAATCTTGACGCACTTTTGCGGCTTCTGCAAATTGAAATTCATCATACAAAATCATCTTAGCATCTGCATCATCATACATCGTCGCAGAGCGAGTTATCGATCGGCGGGCAATGCTTGTCTCTTTCGTCGCCGCCGTCGCGACAACCCTCGCACTGCATTCCCGCCGCCGCCCTCTCCAACGACGTCGCGCACTTGTCCTCCTTCTCGTCCGGACAATCGACGATCAGCTTCCTCTTCTTCTTGGCGCACTTGTCCACCGGCGCCGGCTTCACTTGCTTCTTGCCAATCTCGTACGTCTCCTTCTTGAATGGGAACTTGGTGCACTTCCTCGTCTTCGGCTTCTTCCCGGCGAGATGCATCGACGGGATCCCGGCATCGCTGCGCAGGTTGTCCAACCATTCGAAACTCCTCTCGGCTTCTTTCTAGAGAAAATACGCATTTCAATATACGCGCATCATTGAAAATGCACCTCTCACCTCTTGCACGACCTCGTTCATCGCCTCGTAAACTTCATCCACCTGCAACAAACAAAATAAATGTGCAACGATAGAGAAGAGACGCAGATGCGAACAACCTCGGCGACGTCTTCCAATTTGCCGGGTGATTTGCTCGGCCTCTCCGAGTTGGTGTGGTAGTTCTTTTTGGTCGGTTTAAAGTTCGGATGATCCTCCGGCTTCCACGGGCACAGCTTACACTCGCTCGGCTTGTTGTACGGTTCCTCCACGCACGTCTCGCTGAAGCACGGATAGGGCGCCTGCTTCTTCTCGCATGGTTTATGCTGAACAAATACAACTTAATAAATACTACATACAGCAATATGAAAACTGAATTTACAATGTATTCCCGTCCTCGGCAGATCGTCTTCTTCGCTTGCATGCAGTTCTGAAGCGGAAGCTTTTGGCAGGTCGTCTTCTGCTCGACGGCTTTGCACTTCTTCTCCGATTTCTTCTTGTTGCCGCACGTCGAGTAATTCCTGACCGCGGCGTCCGAGGAAGGTACACGCTCCTCCAGAAGGTTACCGCTTTGCAACGACAAGTTCATCATCGACATCCGTTGCGCCACCGTCCTGAAAACACCGTTCTCGCGGTCGTAGGTTCATTCAGTCTCTGCTGCTGCTGCTGCCATCGATTTGATTACCTTGAACGTGCAGTCCTCGCCGATATCTCTTCGGCGTAACGAGGGAATGGTATGGGCTGCATCTTCTGATGGTAATGGTTTGTCCTGATCGGAGTCGTCCTCGGTCTGCACACTTTGTAGGGCTGCGCTATCAGTTCGACGAGCCGGTTACTGTGTGGAAGCACCGCCGCCTGCTTCTGCTGCTGCTGTTGATCGTCTTTTTTATCTGGCGCGACGCCAGAGACGCATCGCTGCGAGGAAGCGGTGCGTTTCGAAAACTAACAAATATATACATTATAGATTATAAATTATATATCAGAATTGGTTTACGTACTGTGGTTAAAATGTTACGATTAATTTTGCTGGCCAAACGCAGAGCCATGGTGTTTTCGCTCTCCTCTTCTCTTACACGGAATTTAAATACTGTGGGGGGTGTGGATGTGTCAAAAAATGTGTGCGCGTGTGATTAATAAACAGCGTGTCGTCATGGCGAACGTGCGCTCTCTTCGATCACCGAAAGGACAACGATAATATACATATCATGTTTTAGGACGGGGAATTTTTGTTTCTTTTTATTTCGACAAATTACATAATTTTGTTTTGTTTTTGTTGTTTCACTTCATGCGACCGTCGTAATTGGTCTTCGGGTCGATGTTCGTGAAGTCCGTCTTGTTGCTGAAGTAGTTTGGCAGCAGACTCGGTTGCAAGTGTTGCTGACGCGTGTTCTCTCTGAACTGTTGCACCTCGTTGTTGATGGAATACCTCATCAATCGAAGAGGCGTCGTCCTCGGCTTGTACACCTCGTACGCTTTGCTTCGCTGCTGCTGCTGCTGCTGTTGTTGTTGCTGCTGCATCGATTCTTCCATCTGACCTTTCGATGATGAATCTTCCAAGTATCTTCTGGGACTGATCAACACCTACAGAAAGAACATATTCATATTTTCAAACTTTCCTATTTCCCTTTTCACTTGCATTCTTCGAACAACGACGACAATTTTTAACAAAGGCCATTATTTATCGCAGACGCAGGAATTTTTTTTGTCGTACACCTCAACTGTCATCAGAATTGACATATTTCAATTTTCTCCATTCAATGATTACATAGCCAACTTGTATAATTTCAGCGTTTCTATTTATTTAAATTTCTTATAATTATAATAAACTAAGTTTAAATCAAGAATTTTAACAAATTTTTGCAGAACACTTGCAGAACACTTTGCAGAACACTTGTATTCTTCGAACAACGACGACAATTTTTAACGAAGACCATTATTTATCGCAGACGCAGGAATTTTTTTTTGTCGCACACCTCAACTGTCATCAGAATTAACAGATTTATTCTATCAATTTTCTCCATTCAATGATTACATAGCCAACTTGTATAATTTCAGCGTTTCTATTTATTTAAATTTCTTATATTTATAATAAACTAAGTTTAAATCAAGAATTTTAACAAATTTTTGCAGAACACTAGCATTCTTCGAACAACGACGACAATTTTTAACAAAGGCCATTATTTATCGCAGACGCAGGATTTTTTTTTGTCGTACACCTCAACTGTCATCAGAATTGACATATTTCAATTTTCTCCATTCAATGATTACATAGCCAACTTATATAATTTCAGCGTTTCTATTTATTTAAATTTGTTATAATTATAATAAACTAAGTTTAAATCAGAGGTTCCCAAACTTTTTTGTGTCGTAGACCCCTTTGCCATGTTTTTCGGTTTTGGGTAGAATTACCTACTTATCTGATATTGATTTTTTTGTAAATTTATAACTGTAGTGAAGTTTACTGTTAAAAACTTAAAGTAAAAACACATATTAAGATTTATACATTTATTAATTGAATTTAAATGAAAACTACTCAAAATAAAATTTCGTATCTGTTATATAAAATATACGTAACATAAAATAAACTAAGCAATAAGTGAATGTTTTTAGTGAGAAGGATTAATCTGATGGTTTAATAATAAATTATCAACATTTGGTGTCAATTATGTAAGGTTTAATCTTAAATCTCCTAGTCTAATGATGTCCAGTCTGTTAGGAAATTGGTAACAGTCAAAACGTCCTCAAACCTAGTTTCTAAATCTGAATAGAGGGCATTTAAATATTGAACTGGGAAAATTTGCCCCGTCCAATATTTTGCTTCATTAGTTTAACACTGGCAAGAAACGCTAATAAGATGGACTTTGTTTTAATCAAATTTAGACTGTCGCCTTTAGACAAATCTGTTAAGTAGGCGATGTCTGTTTTCCACTTCATTAAATTGTCTTTTAAAATGTTATCTTTAGTTATCCAGAAATTCTAAAATAGTTTCAAAAAGTGCAAAAAATCTTCTCAAACATAAGCCTTTCGACAGCCAGGTTTACTGCAACAATGACTAATTGAAGAGATTCATACAATCTAACACTCAAATTTTTAGCAACTAAATAATGTATATGTCTTTATATTATAAGATAATATAATGTAAGTAAATAGGTACTATTTTCATTTCATGGACCTCCAAATTTGTTTTTCGCTGACGTAGACCCCTTGCAGCTTGTCATAGACCTCTGGGGGTCGATATAGACCACTTTGGGAATCACTGGTTTAAATCAAGAATTTTAACAAATTTTCTTTTGATACTTCTATAGTGAAGATCAACTTTCTCTATGCTGCTGTAATTATCAGACAATTAAATTAGTTAATTAAATTTCTTGATAATTAAGCAACTGTTAGACTGTCATTAATTTTTTGTTGTCAAGCAACGCCTTCTTTTTTTTTTGTTTGTTACTATATAAGTGACTCCTCGTGTTTCGGTCCGTTTCCTTGGTGATAGAAGAGAAGGTTTGTCTCTCGATTGATGCGTTTGTGGGACGACGAATTATACGCTCTGTTAAGCTCTATCTTTGCAAAAAATTAAACCGAAGAAGCGATGGTTTTGAAGTTCAGTTTTGGAGAAGACTTCGAAGAAGATGCACCGAATTTTGTGTGTAACAGCTCTTGTGGCTTTGAGTTTAGGTTCTGATGCGCCCATAAGAATCATTGACATCTTCACCAATTACCCGGACACCAATGAAGTGCTTAAAGAGTACAGTTTGATCAGAAGCAAAAGGACGAACGAGACGGGAAACGTTGCCGAAGCTAGGAATTATTACGATTACTACGATCGTTACGATAATCACAAGTATTACACCGCTGGAGGTGGAGGAGATCAATTGGAATCAGAGTTTGGTGTTTTCGATGCGTCTCAACACGAAGATAACGATGATTTCGTTTACGTGCAAGGTGAGAAAGTGTTGGATTACGTCCCGGTGAGCAAGAAGCACGACTACGAAGAGGATGACACCGACAGTTTTAAGGATAAGCTGAACAAATTCATGGTGCAAGTGCAGAAGAAACCAGACGAGCTTCATTTCAGCAACGACGGTCTGATACCTGCTGAAGATAATGTTGATATCGAGAGCGAGTACGGAGAGATCGTTAGGAAGCCGGCGCCGGCGAAGAAGCGCAGGAAGAAACGTCCTCATCAAGTGAAGCCGAACCTTCCGCAACTGAATTCGACCAATCGGAATCGCGTCACCAACATGATGAGGAAGTACCTGGTGAGGATGCACAAGAAGAAAGGGAGGAAAGTCAACAAAGATCGCACCTTCAACGCAGTTCCGTTTAATAAAAAGACCGAATACAACGTGGCTTATCAACTACCCGATACGCAAGGTAAATTCCTGTCGCATCCTCTGGAACATCTCAAGAACAAGACGAAACTCTTCGCCAACAAATTCCTCAGTCTGTTCACGATCATACAATTCGCCAACTCCAAGTGTCAGGCCTCGAACTCGCTAACGGAGTATGAAGGTACCTGTTACTTGGCAACGGAATGCGAACAGATGAACGGGATTGCCATGGGGAATTGCGCGGACGGTCACGGCGTCTGTTGCGTCTGTAAGCAATGAAATTATTGAAATTGTAAAAAAATAATCTTCGTTTTTTTGTTAAAAGTTAAAGGAAGTTGCGGCGGGGTCGGCTCAAACAATTGCACGTACTTCGAGAGTCCCGGTTATCCCAATTACTTCCCGGAGAACGGAGGTGTAGTCGTTCCTCCGGAGACGACGACCACGAATCCGAACACACCGGATCCGAGGTTAACGTTTTTGGTGAGGCAGGGACGTGCGGACGATGATCTCGCTAACGCTCTGTCGTGCATCTACAAAGTGTACAAATCGAGTGACAATATCAAACAGATGCGCATCGATTTCATAGATCTAGAGGTATGTGTAAATAAACAAAAGAGTAACAATTAACGAAATTTGATAGTTGAAAGGTCCGACGAACGGCGTCTGCGTCGATGAGAAACTGGTAATTTCCGGTTCCGGTCTGAACACGATGGTGCCCATTCTGTGCGGATACAACACCGGACAACACAGTAAGAATGAAATTAATTATATCAAATTGATTTTATTGTTAATTTTATTTAACAGTTTACGTGGATGTCGAGAGTCTGTCGGGGCCATTGCAGATAGCGGTTTTGGCGAACAACATCGAACGGAAGAGATACAAAATGAAGATATGTCAGTACGATGACAGTTGCAGCGGATTGATGAGTTGCCTTCAGTATTACACGGGCATAAGCGGCGTCATCAGCAGCTTCAATTACGAGAAAGCTGCGACGTTCAGCAGAAGCGATCCTCAATATCTGGTAATGTTTGGGGGAAAAAAAATTGAAGAATTACGTTTTTGAACAGTTTCGCTTCGCTTTGCAGAACAATCTCAATTACGCGATTTGCATCAAGAGAGAACCGGGCTACTGTACGGTAACTTATCGTACCACCGGCAACAACGTGCAGTATCCGTTCGAGCTGAAGAACTTCGACGAAGGTAGTAATATAGAAGAACGCGAACGAATTTGATTTAATTTCTTTGGGCTTTGCTTGCAGATGGAATGCCCACAGTGCCGAACGGTCAAGCCGGCGTTGGAGTTATCAACTGTCCCGACGATTACATCGTTGTAAACGGAATCCGATTGTGCGGAGATCGACTGAACGACGGTTCGGTCGAAGAGGATTTCTCACTGAATGCTCCAGTCACTGGTAACTCTTCAATTTGATCACATTCACAATTAAAAAAAAACTATTAATAAAACTATATGGTGGCTATGGTAGTCATGGAAACTAATTGACAAGCGATGCCTACTTTGTTAGTTGAGAAAGTGTTGAACGGAAGGTTTTTGTTTTCAGATATGAGTAATGGGCCTATCGTGATTCCGGTGAAGACGAGCGGTTCGGGAACTGGAAGAGGCTTCAAGCTGTTCTACATGCAGAACAAATGCGGAAACGGAAACGGAATGGGGGGAGGAAACGTGCCGGATCCGAGAACCTGACTGATCCACGCGTTAAATTTAACCGGGCACTATTTATTGTTAAAAAAAGAGCACCTAATTTATTTGTTATTTATTAAACGTCCTTCTCGTTAATCCAATACGATAGTAGTTTTTCTTTCTTTCCTTCCTTCCTTCATTTGTGAAACATTCTAATATTTCATTATTTTTGTGATAGGAATTGGAATAAAATTAATCTTAAGCAAGCCATGAAAAAACAAAAGTTTCTGACATTTTGTCACATATTGTAGGTTTTGTTTTTACTAATAAAAAGTTTCAGTTTGTAACGTTGAGATTGAAAAGTTTGATTTTGAGGCAAAATTTCCAAATGAACTTCCTGACTCGTCCACTAGTTCAATTTGACTTTTTAGAGTAAAAAAAAATAAATGAAAAATGTAAATTTTGTTTTAAAGTATAGAACAAATACGTATGAAAGGTAGAAAAACAAAACCGAAAAATTGAAATATCATTTAAAGTTTTTTTATATTTCCACAGTTCACTGTGGAAATAGCGAGTCCCGAAAACGTCAGAAACTTTCATTTTTATTTTTCATGGCTTGCTTAAAATTAATTTTTCTCGTTAATCCAATACAATAGTAGTTTTTCTTTCTTTCTTTCCTTCCTTCATGTTTCGAAGACTTCGGGAATTGATGAGATGATGAAAGAGAGACGTTGGTGGTGGTGGAAAATTACCGTTTTCCCCGCTGAAGAATTTTAACTGGTGTCCGCATCAATAATGGAGAAAGGCGGAAAATTGTTAAGGAAACTCTCGGGCCGGCCTTCTTTCTCCTCGTTCTTGTCCTATCTGCTTCGCGCGCGTCTGAATAATGGATGGGTCCGAATGCAGTTCGTCCTTTGAATTAATGATACCCTCCACCACCACCACGATGAGGAGCGTCATCGAAGGGCACCAGAAACATCTGCTGGAGTTCCCAAAAATATAAATAAAAAGAAACGTTCAGACGAAGAGAGAATATGCGTATCGGATACGCACAGAACGCTTCCTATTATCATCATCAATATTACGATCGTCATCATCATCATCATGTGTTGACATGAATTTGTACTTTGTAATTGTATGGAATCGAGTTGGCATCCGGTCGTGTCGCGTGTCCTTTAATTGGGGGGGGCTTGATGATTAATTGTCGGTGAAGATTTTCGTCGGTGGAGGTGGTGTAAGGGGGGAGTGGGGGTTGAAAGTGTGTCGGTTAGGGGTGCGTTGGTCGTGCCCCGTTTCAAATAACAACAATTTCCGAAGCGCTAATATAGGTTAAAATTGATTTTATTGTATGTAGTAGGCCCCCAATTGTAACTATGGAAGCAATATTTATTATTAAACGGTGCGCGTCCCGTGGTGACCGCGAAAAGCACATGTGTCCAGTCCAGTCACCGATGCGACACGCGCATCTAGTCACCTGCTCACCATCATTATTCATCGACAACAAAACAACGACGACGACGATAGAGAGAACGACGTACAACGGGGTAATAATAATAAGGGATACTATGGTGCTACGCACTCCGAATCTCCACGGCAACGGTCCGCAGATTGCAGCCTCCTGCGATTAGAGCCAGCACGAAATGGAGGGAATCAGCAAGGACGGAAACTTCCTGTTCCTCGAAAACGAACGCGACGTTTCCGGCGGTAAGCGAATGGAAGTTCGAGGAAATCAAAAAAAAAAGGATTCAAAAACTTTTCAATCTCAAAATTTAACGCAACAAAGATACAACTTTTTTGTTTTTGAAACATAAGACTACTGTTTCAGCTTACTTAAAAGCCTGAAAGCTCTTCAGGACTCGCTTCGCTCGCCCATCAACTTCACTCTTAACATCAAAGATTACACTTCTAAATAATTTTTGAGTAAATTAATTAATCTTGAATTATTTTCTGAAAAGTCTAAAAATTTCATCGAAATGACAATAGTTTTCAGATCCTTAATATGAAAAATTATGAAATTTCAATTTTGTTTTCAGTTTTCTGCCTTCCACGTGTTTGTTCTATATCAAATTTGTAAAGATTAAAAAAAACATCATTCATTTTCAAAACAAAATTTACATTTTTCATTTATTTTTTTACTTCAAAAGTCAAATTAAAGGGTAAAGTTTCGTGACTGAATGATGATGAGTTTATTCAGTCCAAAAGTTTTGATAACGTTTCCCAGAACTTCTCAACAACCTTCGTTTCCTATTTTCTCATCATTTATAGATACATATAATTTCTATGATTCTATAATTCTATCTACATTTTTCTAACGATTATTGTAAATGACTTAATTTTGTTTAGTTTACGCTCAGACATCAATAATCATCAACCAAATAACATACGAAACATACTCATTATTAATATAATTTGCTGCTTATTTTCATGTCATAATGTCACAGATTAAGCAAGAAAACAAAACGATTTTATTATGATCTAATTACCCTTATTAGTAGAAGAATTATTATCATTATCCATTAAAAGCTTTAGTGAAATAATCAATTCGGATAAAATACTTGTATTAAATTATGTTCATAATGAAGTTAAAAATGTAAAACAGGGCAGTAATCAATAATTTTAAAGGATCTTTCTTTTTTTTTCTTCTCTCTTCTTCAATTGGTTCACGGTTAATCCAATAGAAACTCGGTCGCATTCCTAGAATGAAACCGTTAAACATTCATTGGTTTCATGTTTCACAATTATTAATCACTTTTATTTTTTATAATCTAAACGTGTACACTTTCATAAAACACGTAGAACGAAACGAAACAAAAACAAAAAACAAGATGTTGATAACAATTTCAGCTTACTTAAAACAAAACAAAAAAGAACTGTAGTTTTATGTTTCTGTATTTGAATAAAATTAATTTTAAGCAAGCCATGAAAAAAAAAACTGAAAATTTCTGACGTTCTCAGGACGTCAGGATTTGTTGCAAATTGGAGGTTGAAATTCTCTTAATATTTGATTCGATTTTAAAACATTGTTTAGTGTTCAAATGTTTGAAAATTTTATTGTTTTTTGATGGGCGAGCGAAGCGAGTCCTGAAAACTGTCGAAATTTGTGAAACATTCTAATATTTCATTATTTTTTGTGATAGGAATTGGAATAAAATTAATTTTAAGCATGCCATGAAAAAAAAAACTGAAAGTTTCTGACGTTTTCAGGACGTCAGGATTTGTTACAAATTGGAGGTTGGAATTCTCTTAATATTTGATTCGATTGTAAGACATTGTTTAGTGTTCAAATCTTTAAAATTTTTATTGTTTTTTGATGGGCGAGCGAAGCGAGTCCTGAAAACTGTCGAAATTTGTGAAACATTATTTCATTATTTTTTGTGATAAGAATTGGAATAAAATTAATTTTAAGCAAGCCATGAAAAAACAAAAGTTTCTGACATTTTGTCACATATTCTAGGTTTTGTTTTTACTAATAAAACGTTTCAGTTTGTAACGTTGAGATTGAAAAGTTTGAAAATTTGGGTTTCCTTGTATTTTGAGGCAAAATTTCCAAATGAACTTCCTGACTCGTCCACTAGTTCAATTTGACTTTTTAGAGTAAAAAAATAAATGAAAAATGTAACAGTTCACTGTGGAAATAGCGAGTCCCGAAAACGTCAGAAACTTTCATTTTTATTTTTCACGGCTTGCTTAAAATTAATTTTTCTGTTCTTTTCAAGTCTCAATTACATTTTCAAACAATTTTCAGTAATGTAATGTAGAATGTTTCAAATTTTCGACAGTTCTCTGTGGAAATATAAAAAATTTCAAATTACTGAACAATGTTAACGACAAAAGATTTCAAATATATATATTGTTAAGATGTTGTTGAAGGTTCTTCACGTCGTGCCAGCAACGAGAGCACATGCAGTCTTCACGTTCCTCTGAATCTTGAAACGTCTGCAGCACCGCAGATCGCGACCATCGCCGGATCCCTGCTGAAGCCCAGATCGCAATCTCTGGTCTCGGTTGGAACGAAGAAATCTATAGTTTGGGACCACGAGACACTGCTGAACGGCATCGAGGAGAGTCCCAGATCGAAGTACACGCAATCGACGCACCGTCGCAGCTCACTGCAAGCCGAAAAGGTGAATCTCTTTTGAAAATTCCTCCGAGAAAAAAAACCGCGTGAATAATTCGTCGTTGGGTCGTGGCAGGTGTTGTTTGCTCGATGATATTTATAGGGTTGGAATTGAAAGAAAAAAGCGTGCCCCAGTCGTGACGTAGTTCGAAAAACCGTTTTCTGGTTCAACATCGAGGCGGGGGTGGTGGTGGCCTGACGTCACGATAAGATAATAAGTTTTATTAAGTATTAACGCTAATCATATACGCTAACACTCTATTTCTACTGGTCTGATTAATACATGAGCTTCTTATGCGCTCAAAATTGATATACCAATTACGTATACAATTTTCCGGTTTCGTTCTCATTCTCAGAACTATCACTTCAACTCTTATCTACAACTTTAACATATTCCAATTATAACATTCCTACCTATAATTAACATCTTCTTTACTATATATATAAAATATTCATAAGTTACACTAAACGATTTTTAAATTGAAACTGACATAACCTCAATAGGAAACGAATGACGATCAAATGAAATAGTAACGTTTCTTTTATGACAACTGTTATTAAATTTCTCGAGAAATATCAAGATTTATATAAGAATAATACATATGCACTTCACGTCTAAAGAATTTTAAAAGATCCTTTTCAAACATTAAACGAAATCTAACATAAATAAACTTGATATACAATGAATCGCAATCAAATGAAATAGTAACGTTTCTTTTATGACAATTTTGTTCTTGAATTTCACGATTATTAAATTTCTCGAGAAATATCAAGATTTATATAAGAATAATACATATACACTTCACGTCTTAAGAATTTTAAAAGATCATTTTCAAACTTTAAACGAAATGTAACATAAATAAACTTGATGTAGAATGAATGGCAATCAAATGAAATAGTAACGTTTCTTTTATGACGACTATTATTAAATTTCTCGAGAAATATCAAGATTTATATAAGAATAATACATATACACTTCACGTCTTAAGAATTTTAAATGATCATTTTCAAACTTTAAACGAAATGTAACATAAATAAACTTGATAAACAATGAATGGCAATCAAATGAAATAGTAACGTTTCTTTTATGACAACTATTATTAAATTTCTCGAGAAATATCAAGATTTATATAAGAATAATACATATAACTTCACGTCTTAAGAATTTTAAAAGATCCTTTTCAAACTTTAAACGAAATCTAACATAAATTAACTTGATATACAATGAATCGCAATCAAATGAAATAGTAACGTTTCTTTTATGACAACTATTATTAAATTTCTCGAGAAATATCAAGATTTATATAAAAATAATACATATACACTTCACGTCTTAAGAATTTTAAAAGATCATTTTCAAACATTAAACGAAATCTAACATAAATAAACTTGATAAACAATGAATGGCAATCAAATGAAATAGTAACGCTTCTTTTATGACAATTTTGTTCTTGAATTTGACGATTATTAAATTTCTCGAGAAATATCAAGATTTATATAAGAATAATACATATATACTTCACGTCTTAAGAATTTTAAAAGATCATTTTCAAACTTTAAACAAAATCTAACATAAATAAACTTGATATACAATGAATCGTAATCAAATGAAATAGTAACGCTTATTTTATGACAATCAAACGATTTGTTCTTGAATTTGACGATTCAGATTTCGAAAATAACTCGTTTCATTTCCGAGATCGATGAGAAGAGATCATCGACGACGCATCAACATTACCATCATCATAATCAACACGCGACGTTCAAGGATGCGTTCGGACCACAGCTGAGCAACGACAATCTCGCCACGTTACCGGGAACACCTATTCCGTCCCTGGTCCAGGACAGTCCGGACCTGGACGCAACTGAATTACCTCCACCGACGCCGCCCAATTCCGGTAAATTGGAGGTATGTACAAACATTTTGAATGTACATTTAGTATGTAGTGTATGTAGTGTATAATTATGATGTTTAGGTTTAGGCAGGTCCGATTGAATAATGAATAAATTCGGAGCAAACAAACGTTCGAAAATATACGCGCGCACACACACATATATATTTGTATGTTTGTAGATGAAAGTGTGCACAATTTATGGAATTAATATGTCACCATTTCCGAGGGAATTGATCGTGTGTTTTGTGTACGCGTCGCATCGATTTCCTTCCTTTCCTTTAACCGTACGCGCGCGAAGTCAATTCCGCATCGACGAACAATGTCACACGATAAGGAAAGACGACGAAAATGTTTAGAATTTTTCCTTAATTTCTTCTGCAGCCTCTGGACCCGGAGAGTCTCTACTTCCGCGATGGACGTAGACAGATAGACATGATTTTAGTTTACGAGGAGGAGGAATTGGGTGTTATGACCGAAGCCGAGGCCAAAAGAAGAGATAACAGAAGGATATTTCAGGTACTCTACTTTCACATTCAAACAATTGTTACAACTTTAACTTTCAAAGAAACAAACAAAAAGTAGTTGTTGATCATTTCAAATGATTTTGAACATTTATTAACAATTTTTGTATTAAATTTTGACTATTTTAACTAATTTTTACAATTTTTCATCAAATTTCTCTATTTATACCATTTACCATATAAATTGTTTTTTTTTACCATTTTTAACCATTTAAACTAATTTTTATTCATTTAGATAGATTTTGACCATTTGAACTAATTTTTTTGATCATTTGAACTAATTTTCCGCACTTTTGACCATTTGAACTAAGTTTTACAATTTTTCATCAAATCTCTATATAAATAGATGTTTTTTTTTACCGTTTTTGACCATTTGAACTAATTGTTACCATTTTGTTGTGCTCAGGTATTTTATTGTTTTCTATAAGCAATTATTTTTTTTTGATGTCCAACGTGGGGCAAATCACTCTTTTGTTTTTAATTTTTAAATGTTGACTTTTGCATTTGCTAGATCAAACAAATCAAAAGTCCATTTGCTTCTTTAAAACGTGTTTTTTTTTCTTCTCTCTTTCAAATATTTAATGTGTGTCAATATGGAGAGAAACGATTCGATTCGTTGCATATTGATGAGACGTATGTAAATCGATGTACATCGTAGATAATTAATTCCGTGTAAAGAGCAACTGTTTAAATTCCGAAATAAACGTGTTTTCTATTATTATTCATGATAATTAGAATTAGAATTTTTATGAGAAAACATAAGTTTTTCTTTTTGTTGTAAATTCTAGGAAAATATTGTGAAGGAGGGTTTGGAGTTGGAAATGGAGCACAAAGACGTGTCTTTCGATGGGAAGACCTGGTTCATAAAGATCCATCTGCCGTGGAAGACGAAGACGAGGTACGCGTCTTTGATGGGCATGAAATTGCCCATCAAACGATTCATAACGATCTCCGTCAAAGCTTGGGTGAGTTAGAGAGAATTCTTAAGATTTGTTGATCATTTCAAATAATTTTGACAATTTTTGAACATTTTTTGTATTAATTTTTACAATTTTTCATCAAATCTCTCTATTTATACCATATAAATTATTTTTTGACCATTTGAACTAATTTTTACCATTTTTTTTTGATCATTTGAACTAATTTTCCTCACTTTTGACCATTTGAACTAAGTTTTACAATTTTTCATCAAATCTCTATATAAATAGATGGTTTTTTTTTACCGTTTTTGACCATTTGAGTTGATTTTTAATCATTTGAACTAATTGTTACCATTTTTAACCATGTGAGTTGATTTTTAATCATTTAGATAGATTTTGACCTTTTCAACTAATTTTTAACATTTTTTTGATAATTTGAACTAATTTTTGAATAATTGATTGATTTCGATCATTTCAACTAATTTTTACTATTTTTAACCATATTAGGATGACGACAAGGACAATAACAGGGATAAATCGTTTTACGCGAAATGGAGGCAAAAATGGCGAGATATGTTCGAGTACAATCAGGATTTAATTGAGAAAGAACCGTCGTTCTACGATGCGACGGAGGGTGCGGATCGCGAAGAACAGTGAGCACGAGTTTCCTCAAGATTAACACTTCTTAAGTTTTTGTTTCTTTGTTCTCCCCCCCATCAGATTCATAGTTAAAGATCGCGTGACCGCTTACTCGAGCGCCCAACGCAGTCTGATCGTGATGCAAATTTTACTCAGGGTTAAATTCGACGACACCGATAAGGTACAAGTGATTTCCGAATGCCGTAATGTAATTTCACCTGTTGATGATTGATTTATCTTGAAGGTGGGAATCAGGAGACTGCTGAACGATAACACTTATATAGCGTGTTTTCCTCTGCACGAGGGTAGTTACGAGAAGGAGGAGAGCGACGGGACTGTTTTAGATAGAAGAGTGAGTCTGTTTGTTATCATTAGTCCGTTAGTCCGTTAGTGTTGATTAACGATGCTTGCAGCTATTATACTTGGAATGGGCTAGACCTTCCAAATGGTACAAAAGGCAACCGCTGAGGTTGGTCAGGAAATATTTCGGGGATAAAATCGGTTTGTACTTCTGCTGGCTCGGATTCTACACGAAGATGCTTTACGCTCCGGCCATCGTCGGCACTCTGTGCTTCCTCTACGGTCTGGCATCCATGGACAGCGACGATAATATACCTAGGTACATTACCTAACATTTAGACATTGACAATATCATTGACATTAATTTGACATTGACATTAACAATAATTTTGACATTAATCTGACGTTTTCTCATTGACAGCAAAGAGATCTGTGACATCAACGGACCGGGAAACATAACGCTGTGTCCGCTGTGCGACAAGGCGTGCAGATACCAGAAGCTCATCGATAGCTGCAAATTCGCGCGATTGACGTACCTCTTCGATAATCCGGCCACCGTGTTCTTCGCCATCTTCATGAGCCTCTGGGGTGAGCATTTACTATAGAAACTTTGACAACTCTGTCGTATTTGAATCTGACTCGTTTTTTTTTCCTCTTGGAACCAGCGACCCTTTTCCTTGAGCTGTGGCGGAGGAAGCAAAGCGTCATCCAATGGGAATGGGATCTTCAAGGAATTGAAGAGGACGAAGAACCGCGGCCAGGTAACTTTGTAAAGTTCCAAAACGTCATAACTTCTCTGTCAAATGTCATCCAATTGTCATCACTGACAGTTGATACGTCAATTAATTAAATGTTTTGATTTTTCTCTTCAGAATTTGAGACAAGCGTGAAAACGTACAGGACGAATCCGGTAACGAGGGAGAAGGAAGCGTATCTGCCGACGTGGTCAAAGACCCTTCGTTACTTCGCCACCGGATCTGCAGTTTTCTTCATGGTACCATGGCGATATTAAATGTTTCTTCTAATGAAATCGATTGATATTGCAGTTGATAGTGGTTCTGTGCGCCGTACTTGGAACAATAATCTATAGACTGTCGCTGGTTTCCGTGATATACGGGGGCGGCGGTTTTTTCCTCAAGAAACATGCCAAAATCTTCACGTCGATATCCGCCGCTCTACTCAATCTTGTAATCATCATGTTTTTGACGCGCGTAAGAATTGCACAGTTTCACTTTTCAAAAAAAAAAAAAAAAATTAACTTCTTCTTTTTTTTGCAGTTTTACCATAACATAGCAATCTCGTTAACAAATTTGGAGAATCCTCGGACGCAAACGGAATACGAGGATTCGTACACCTTCAAAATCTTCGTTTTCGAATTCATGAACTTCTACTCGTCCCTCATCTATATAGCGTTTTTTAAAGTGCGTATTTCAATTCATGAAAATGAATACATCTTATAAATCTTGAAATTGGTTCAAGGGACGTTTCTTCGATTATCCGGGAGATACGATCAGCAGATCTTCGGAATTCTTAAGAGTGAAGGGCGATGTTTGCGATCCTGCCGGATGCTTGAGCGAACTGTGCATTCAGCTGGCAATCATCATGATTGGAAAGCAGGTTTTCAATAACTTCTTGGAGCTCTTCAATCCGTTCTTTCAGAACTGGTGGAGATGGAGGTCGCATCGATCCAACACCAAAGATCTGACGAGGAGACACACGAGGTGGGAAGAGGATTACCATCTGCAGGATGCCGGGCGTTTGGCTCTTTTCGATGAATATTTAGAAATGAGTTAAGATTCTTATATATATTTTTTGTTGTAATTTTCATATTTTTTGTTGGTTTCCAGTTTTGCAGTACGGTTTCGTCACACTGTTCGTGGCCGCATTTCCTTTAGCTCCACTGTGCGCTCTACTCAATAACATCGCGGAGATCCGTCTGGACGCTTACAAGATGGTAACTCAAGCGCGAAGACCTCTCGCTGAACGTGTCGAAGATATTGGAGCCTGGTACGGAATCTTAAGGGTCATCACCTACGCAGCTGTTGTTTCCAATGTAAGTATTACATATTCTTCAAACAAACAACTTTTTTTTGTTGTTGTTGTTGTTTTGTTAAGGCTTTCGTGATCGCTTACACCAGCGACTTCATCCCGAGGATGGTCTACAAATACAAGTATTCCGATCACGAGGATCTCGTCGGATACATCGACGCTTCTCTCTCCGTCTTCAACACTTCGCACTACTTTGACGGGATGGGTGCGGATGATGACCTCGAGGATCCTCCACCGACTTGCCAGTATCGCGGCTACAGGAACGGCCCCGACGAGAAGGAACCGTACGGTCTGAGTCCACAATATTGGCACGTCTTCGCAGCTCGACTCGCTTTCGTCGTCATCTTCGAGCACATAGTCTTCGCCCTAACCGGTATCATGCAGTACGTCATCCCCGACGTCCCATCAGAGGTAAAAAGCAAAACATTAGGACCTAGAATAGAGACTTGCGGAACTTGAAAATTCATTCGTTTTGACAACCATTCATGACATTTTCGACAGTTGAGAACGCAGATCCAGAGGGAAACTCTTTTAGCCAAGGAGGCGAAGTACGAGCATGGATTGAAGAAAAACGATTACGACTACGAGGATTTGATGGCTGCGGCAAAGGAATCCAGTTACACGAACAACAGAAGCGAAAAACATCAAACCGGTAAAGAGATATTGGAAGGAACGAAGAAATGTTTTAAACGATGTGCACGTTCGGTTGCAGGTACGATGACGACGGTGAGGGGTTCCTGGGCTCGGAGATTGAGTAAACTCTCGGACGGTTTGGACGCGCACGTGGAGGTGGCGTCTAGGAAGAGGAACTCGGTGAATTCGACCGTGTGGGAGGTCACGTAGTAGTCAACATCGCATTCTGCAGATCATGTTTGTACATACATCCAAAGATATTTCTGTTCCCTCTTTGTATTTCCTCCTCCCTAACCATCAGTTATCTCTTTAACTGCGTCTTTACTGTTTCAACATAATCCGCACTTTGTTACGAACTTCGAAATAAATATTCACTTTATTCTTCTAATTATTGTATCTTTTTTTCGCTTTATTTACTTGCCCTTTCAACCTATTACCTATAATTGTAGCTTCAATTTGCATATTTAAGCAGCACACTTGAAATAATAACAAGTTATTCGAAACTCGTTCATATTTAATAGGAAATTACGCACTAAACCATAAATTGCGATTGTATTTATAAGTATGTATATTTAAAGTGTAAAAATATCAAAATTTGATGCTTGGATGAAAATCGCAGACGCCACTGCATTAAGCGTCTCCTCGTAACCAAGGAGATTCCTAAATTCATGCAGGTGTCTCCACCTGTCGGAAGGTTGCTATGGACATCAGGTGATTCCGAGAAGAAAACAAAAGAAAGATCCGGTGATCCCCGAAAGTGATGGTCGTGCGAAGAGTGGAAGAAACACGGAGGAGGCGGCGACCGCGTCGAAGGAGGTGTCATCGCGATCGCTCCAGACGTCACCAACATAGTAAACGAATGCGACAACAAACTGTTAGTTGTGGAATTGAATTGTTTGTCCACTAGACGGAACAATCCGCATCATTATACATTCAAATTTCTTACGGCCCCCCACAATCAAAAAGGAGCAGACGCGACGATGATTCGATCAAATCGAGTCGCGCCACCGTCAGAGCGTCGCGCATCGCAGCAGTAGCAGAGAAGAAGTTACGAAGAGTGCGGTGTTGTTGACAACTTACAAAACAAAACAACAACAATAATAATAAGGCGAGACGAGACAGCCACTCGCGGTTGCGTTCAAATCAAATCCGCACACGCTCAGTAGTTCTGAAAGGGGAAAGGGTGGTCCAACACGCCACCAGCAGAACCATCGATCCATATCTTCCTGCAACGTTCGTTTCTAGGTTATGTCCCCTGGGCAACGCACAGTAAATATCAACAAATAGCAAGTGATCAAACGGTGAGTGTCTGTTCATCATCTCATATCTCTCTATCGATAATACCGGTTCATTCCGAGCGGAAATACGAGTATCAATCGATATCGAAGCAAGCGCAACTAAAAACAATTGAAATAATTAATATAACGCTCGATCATTGTCCCCGGTGTTATTGTTTGAAACAATCGCTTGCTCCAACTCATTTGCATCGTCGTCGCCTTATTATAAATACGTACATAACTTCAAAAAACCGTACTTTCCTATTAAATCCGTCTCTCTCTCTCTCTCTCTATATATATATCTTTTTTTTTTCTTCTAATTTGTTATTGTAATATGTATCGCGTCGCCTTAAAGACAGGAAGTGCGCGCCTCGTCTCATGATGACCATCAAATGAGGAAGTGACCAATCACAATCTCTACATTGTCGGCTCTTTCCTCCCTTTTGTTTCCCAATTCACGGCGCCCGGTGTGAACGAACTACTGAATTTGCTAGAGACGTTATGTTATATATGGATTGAATTCCTCCAGTGTTCTCTCTACCGTGGATATGGACCAGGCGCTGTATTCTTCTTGACCTTGCGTTGCGTGCGCCATTGGTTCGCGCACCTCGCCAGATCCCCGAAGCCTTCAACCGATTGGTCCACGCTCGAACATGCCACTCTCTCATGGATCCTACTCACCCATTGATTGATCCCAGAACATCTGATCCTACTATTACTACTACGCCAGACATCTGGTCTGCCGAAAGCTTTGTTGCTCCTCGTACTTAGACTATTCCGCAAACGTGGGCGTTCATCCAGATGCCTAACAATTCGAAAAAAAAAAAATATGAACGTCGTCGGAAATATTTACACATTATCTAATCTTATCTCGCCAAGCTCATAATTACTCACTTAAAACGCTTGTAAATAAACTGTATGGAATCTCTGTTAACTAGTTTTTACATACCTGCAATCTCAAATTGATCTGCACAGCTAATTCCAAACACAACTATCAACAAAACACCAAATGACATCTTCAAATTTACAAATGAATTATTACCAACTTATTATTTCAAAAACATAACTTTCCCCATCATCAATTTCTTTATATTTTCATAATTTGTATATTTCTTGTCATAACTTCAAAAAATCAACGTTCCATTTAATAATTTTAATATAATTTATAACATTTGTAAACCTCCCAAACAACTACTTCAATCACTAACAACTTTAAACTGACAAATTGTTATTACCAACTTATCATTTTAAAAACAATATCTAATGTTCTCATTATTTCACTTTTGAAATACAAGATTTAGAAACTTTCTTACTACGTTTTATATTATAATGCATGAGTTTAATGTTTGAAGATGAAATGCAGAAAAATTGTTTGTTTGTATGTTTTTTTTTTTTAAATTTATCATATATCATTTGTTTATTGCTTAATGGCTTTCTTGATTTTTTTTCTTGAATCCCTGTATTAATGTTATGTCTATACGGATGATCGGAATTGCGACTTGAAATGATTGATGAAATAATTCCACGACTTACAAACGCAAGATTCATATTTATTTTTTCAACATCTTTGCAAAGTGTTGATATGATAGTTTAAAATAATATTTTAAAAACAATATCTAATGTTCTCATTATTTCACTTGTAAAATACAAGATTTAGAAACTTTCTTACTACGTTTTATATTATAATAATGCATGAGTTTAATGTTTGAAGATGAAATGCAGAAAAATTGTTTGTTTGTATGTTTTTTTTTTAATTTATCATATATCATTTGTTATTGCTTAATGGCTTTCTTGATTTTTTTCTTGAATTCCTGTATTAATGTTATGTCTATACGGATGATCGGAATTGCGACTTGAAATGATTGATGAAATAATTCCACGACTTACAAACGCAACATTAGTATTTATTTTTTGTGTTGATGATGGTTTAAAATTAATATTTCAAAATTTAAGACTTTACCAGTCATTTTTTTCACAATATATGAATACTCGCTACATTCCCCAAACATTCAGCTTTCATATGCATCCTATGGATTTATTCTATCTATTATAGTTTTCGAGAAAATCAATGAAATGTGAAAACACTGCTTTTTTCAACTTTAAACACGAATTACAGCCAAACCGATGAAACCACAACAA